>NW_020456110.1:3159699-3167399 GCF_003342845.1 Nothoprocta perdicaria
CAGGTGAGGAGCAACTTCTTTACTGTTAGGGTGACAGAGCAGTGGAACAGGCTGCCCAGGGAGGTTGTGGAGTCTCCTACTCTGGAGGTCTTCAAAACCCTGTGCCACCCTGTGCCACATGCTCTAGGTGTGCCTGCTTGAGCAGGAAGGTTGGACTAGATGATCTCTAGAGATCCCTTCCAACCTTGAATATTCTGTGATTCTGTGATTCTGTGATCTCTTATTTTGTATCTCATATGTACAAGGATTTTATAAACTGTAGTTAATGATGACGTGTGTCCCTACCATCACCATACCACAGTTTTTACACATTAAAAAGGTAACAAAAAAAGATATCAATATCATCCTTAGGGAGGCTCTTTTTTTTTCTTTTTTTTTCTCTCTCTCTCTCTTCCTCTCCAAATGAGATTTTTTTTTTAATGCTTCAGAACAAATGCCAAGTCTCTTCAGCACTAACGGGAGCTATATAGGAATTCTCCTATGAGAAAACGTGTTCCACAATATAACCAGTTCTGGTCCATTTTTTTTTTCCAAATTATGCTATACAGTTTGAGTCCACTTGTTCTGTCCCAGCAAAATACTGAATACATACAAAAAATTCTTCACATTGCTTTAACAAGTAAATAACAACAACAACAAAAGTTATTGCTAACTATCAACCAATTGAAGAGAAACACCACCACTGATCTCCATTATTAAATGACATTTACTGACATATTACATCTGCAGATTTGCAAAACACAGGTTCTGCAGCATGTGTATTATCTCATGAACCCTAGAGGGCTGGGGTTGAAGAGGATGGAGGAGCAAGCAAAAAGGTACATTCTGCTGGAAATGCACCATTGCAAAAATTTTCTCTCTGCTCTCACACGCACCAGAATGTTGCATCCGTGCTCATTTTATAAGGTAAAGGGTTGCCTCAACAATTGGATACCAAAACAGTATGAAATTAGAGAGAGGAATCAAATCAATAGCAGGCCCCGGAGGAGAGAGACTGTTCCATCCTTGGAGCTGTTAGCAGGTGTGCTGGGTGCATACAGATTAGCTGATAAATGGCTGATTCAATAGTCTGGTAGCAAACACATGCTTTGCTAGAGATGACTTTTTAAGTCACCATACATCAAACAGACAGTGTCAGCCTTTGAGGATAAACCTGTGATGGCTTGTTGTGCTCTTTGAACTGCCTTGGAGACCCAGAGAATAAAAAAGTGCCTGAATGTTCCCCTGAATCCACTGGGAGGATTGAAAGCTTCAGAAGAGGAACACTATCACATCCAAGGGGAAATGCATTGATTGAAGGAACCAGTGTGAAATAGTCTTTAATAATTACCAGAATGCTTGAATCGACTGGTGTTTTGCTGAGCTATATTTTATCTTTATTGGATTAACTGTGACACAGTAGGTTATGTCAAAGGGAATCTGCATGAATATTAAAAGTAAATGTGGTGTGAATAATAGATAACTTACATTAGATGCACCAGCATGCAGCAATTTTTATTCACCTATGTAATTAGATTAAAACAAATCTGCTGAATAAAGTAGATTGTCTTATCATAATCCAAAATTAAAATTATCAAGAAGTTATGAAATGGGGATAATTACTAGTTTTTATAAGATGCCTGTGTTTACACAAACACACAGGAGAAATTTTCAGAAGACTTCTGGAAAAAATCATTTGGTAATAAATAGAAAACTTAGTTAGTCTTAAATTGATAAGGAGTAATCTTCAAGTCCACTTAGAACTTTGGCAGCAGAGGTGCTGGTTATTGAAAAAAAATGTCTGTTTGGGGCAAAGTGCAAGGAACAGGAATTACATAAAGCAGCTAAACTTAATACTAGGTTAACACATTAAATCCTTCTAGACATATTACTTCACACAGCCAGTATGGAATCTTCCAACTTCTTAAGTGATTGTTCTTTTAGGTCATGAGATTGTTATTACCTGAGACACACTGGTTCTGCTTTTCCTCTTCCCTTCCCTTCCCTTTCCTTCCCTTCCCTTCCGTTCTCTTTCCAGTATGCCATTTTTTGCATAGCCAGGCACCTAAATATATAAAGTTTGGTAATAACCACTGAATTATAGAATTTAGACTAGAAGCTTCTTCTCAAAGCAAGTCCAACTAAATCAGGTTTCTCAGGGCCATGTTGAATAGAGTCTTGAAAAAGCTACTAATTACTGGCTCCTGGACCTTTGCACCACTGGAACCAAATCTTTGAGCACAGCACTCTAGCCTCCTTTCTACTCATGTTATCATCCATTTATCTAGTCCATATCCCAACTTGATGACAAGACTCTGAGAGACTGTGTCAAAAGTCTCACTAAAGCCAAGATAAACAACATCCACTCACTTCTCCTTGTTCACAGAGCCAGTCATCTCATCACAAAAAGCAATCAAGTTAGTTAGGCATTATTTGTCCTTGGAAAATTTATGTTGGCAACTTCTGATACCTTCTTCTCCACTGCATGTTTGACATAGTATATTCTAAGAGGATTTGCTCCATGACCTTCCCAAGTTGCCTGAATCCTGCTTCTTGCCCTTCTTGATGATTATCMATCACATTTGTTTTCTTCCAGTCATTAGGAACCTCCCCCAGATGCCATGATCTTTTGAAGATGACAGCTGCCTTGCAATGATATCAGCCTACTGCTTCAGAAGCTTTGGGTACAAATCATGTAGTCCTATAATACATACATACATAAGGCTATGTATGCTTACGTTTAAGCTGTGGGTTTAAGCTATCTCTAACTGACTTCACTTCCACATACTTTGCTAGTTGGCTCAGGGACTTGGGTGGCAGAGCACAAACCTTACCAGTGCAAACTGAGATGAAAAAGACTTTGGAGTATTTCAAACACCAGTTTGATATGAAAGTAGCTTTTTCGAATAAATGTATACCTGCTGCCTGCAAGGATGATTAGTGAAGGAAAATCTCTTCAGTATAGCTTATAGGAAACGATCAAAAAAGTAGTTGTGATTTTTTTTTCTATCTACTCACCCTTTCCCTACGTTCTAGCTGTTAAAGATGAAGTCTGTCTTTATTTACCTTTAAATGGGGCAGTATATGCTGAACAAATCCCTTGCACTTTCAGACTTTATTGATCAAATCGAGGTATTCACTAAGTACTGAAGAGCCAACATTAAAAATGAGTCTGCTGAGGCGTTTAAAGTCAATGAACACAGTCCACTTAGACCAATCATACTCCTTAACATCTTTACCAACACCATCCACATCATGTCAAGCAATTCAGAGTTCAGCTTTTTAGCTTTCAAACGAGCCAGGCAAGTGCAGACTGTTCAGATATTCAACCATTTTTCCTACACAGATTATAGAAGAGGGAAGAAATCTCCCTTATTCTCTTCAAATTCAGGAAGTTAGAACTGGAAGAAAAGGAAATCATTTTAACATTCTCAAAGAGCTGCCATGGCTTTATAAAGTTTTACTGTAAGATTCACATTTGATATTTACAGTTCTCACTTTAAGTATAAAGACAACACTTAAAGGGTTGGGAAACAGGAAATAAATACCAGAACTGTCTATAAAAATGCAGTTAGCATAGATAAAGATTACCTCTTTCAACCACTTCCAGTCTTCAAGACCACACAAAACAATATATATATATATTACAGTACAGAGACAGACATTTATCAATTATATAAACCTAAGGGACTAMCATTTAAAATCTTGGTAGTTATTGAGTTCTCCTTTGTACAGCTGGATGAACAGACAGCTGTACTCACCTAGCACAAATAGCTGCAAAACACCAACTGAAGGAAGTTACTGTATTTAGGCTTCATTTGCATGATTCCCCGCTCAAGGACTCTTTCAAAGAGCTGGTTTTCAGGATACAAATACTCTCTTGGAGGCTTAAGTAATTCACTTAATTCACTCTCACACACTGCAAGATTTCTTTACAGTACTTTGGATGCAAAGTTGAGGCTGCTAAACCAATGTTAAAAAATACATTACTAAACATGGTAACTCTCACATTTATAGTGTGAAACTGTGGAGTTTCCCTTTGTCCTAAAAGTTAACATTTAGTTAAGCAAGCGAAAAAGTACAGACTTCAACATTTATGTAGTTGATTAGAAAGTCCTATCCAGAGTTTCAAGGGATATTAAGCTACTCCAAGAAGGAGAAAAGAAGGAAATTAGAAGTAATTAGAACATACCTTTCAAATATTCTTCCTCCCTTTGTAAATAAGTCCTACATCATCTTTCAAATGTAAAACATGCAATAGTTTTCATTACAGTTGTTATATATTTAGTTATATCATCAGGATGCTGAAAACACTTGAAAACTTTTTTGTGTTTCTAATAAGGGCATATTCAGTAGTTTTTAGGTGAAGAACTAAAGTGGAATGCACAGCCTGACACTCTGGTGTTTAATATCTTTAGATTTAAGGTCCACTTTAATTCCCACTGTACAGTTAAATTCCTTGATAAAACATATGTTTTACAAAATATAATGAACGTTATATTAAAGCAGCAGGAAGGCAGGCAGCTGGTTCCCCTCCCTCCTTCTTCTGAATGCAGGTAACTGCCCCAGACCTCTACAGATGCCCTCCAGTAGGACACAGATTCAGCAACCCCCACTACATGCAGCTCATGTTTCTGACTGCACTGGGCTGGAGTTATTCCCAGGGTATAGTGAAAAGTAAAACTCCATATCAGACAGAAAGCCAAAACACTTTCCAACAATGGACTTCATATTCAGAGGACAGGGTCAAAACAGGTCCAAGCTGTTCAAAATTTTTGGTCAGTGCAGCAGTCTCRTGTGCCACAGAAGAGACAGGTAAAGGTATCTAGAGGTGACACATTTTACCCTCAAAACACAAAAGTAGTTGTAGCAACCATAGGATCTGCCCAACTATTTTTCTTGTGTAGTAATAGTATGTTTTATTAACTCATGCCCTGAAATTACAGAAACTTAATACAATTAGATACTGGTCAATAACATACGTCTGACTATGAAAAAAAAAAAAAAAAAAAGAGCACCCTTCCAAACATTATAAAATGTTAATGACACTTGTTTACATGAATTTAAGGTTATAGAACAGGTCAACAACCAGTGGAATCACCAGTGACAGAGAAACATCTATTTCTAACTTGGGAGAAAAGGTCCTCCTCACTATTAAAGTGACATGGGCTATTCTGATTCTCAAAAGCACCATTTGCTGTTCTACTGCTCCAAGTGCCAGCTTTCTATCTATTGGTACACGAGGGCTCAGGCAGCGCTTGAGCGTGATCCTCAGCAAGAGGAAATTAATATATCTCCAATCACTTCAGTGGAGCCCAGATATAGATCTAGTTCACTTTGTAAAATAAATAAATAAATCATAACAACTAAGCAACAAACCAAGAGGCTTTGCAGGGAAATCTCACATCAAAGCTGATTTTTTTTTCTCTCAAGTTACAAACCCTTGAAAATACCAGGTTTATAATGGAAATGCTGACACAACTTTAACTATAGCGTTACAAATGGCGATGCTATAATTAAGCTTCGATCTCCTTTAGAAAAAAAAAAAGAAGAGGGAGGTTATTGTTCAATGAACTGCTCTGTCATTTGCTGCAGCGATTCTTAATTGTGTCTCATTACTGCAAGATGATCATTACTCTACTTGTCTATCTGATTTAGAGACCACTAAAAGTCTTGTAACAAGCAGCCTTCTCCTATGCAACAGTCCTTTGGCTCTCACACTCATTACTCAGAATCTGTCCAATTATTTGTCATTAAAGTAATAAAAAGGACTGCAGCAGAAAATGTGGGAGGTAATTGTTGGAGGCCTGCCGAGGAAAAAATGAAAACTGTTTTCAAGGCACTGGGAAAGTGACATCGTTAATTAAGTGTTAGAGAATATGCAAATCAGTCACAATCTCAAGAGACTGTAATAAAATAGAGAAAACATTATTATCATTTAAGGAAGGCAGTGTTACCCAGTGCTAGCTTTAGTCACTTTCTAACAACGATGACAATGGCAAAAAGGTGCAAGCTCAAAATAAAGTGAGCAGATGGGTGCATTTCAGCATGAACCGGCCTCCTATCATTTTGTAGTTCAGAGACAGGGAATAAGGCAATGGTTGTATGGGGTCCCAAATAAAGATTTCTCGTGAACACTGTTTATCCAATGACTGGATACACACACTTGATTTCCTTCGCAAAAATGGCAGGACCAATAATTTAACAAGAGCATTTTTACTGTTTGGTTGGTTTGGAATACATTGTAATTGAGTTTTCACTTTCATGGGTTCATTTATTTAAGTAAAAAGAGAAAGGATGAGAGAAACAGCCTGGAAAGAAAAAGAATTCAAGGAGAAAAGGTAGCCCTGTGCAGCTAATTGAAAAGAAAAACAAACAAACATACAAACAAAAAAAAAAGTATGTTTTTTTCAGCTAATTATTTATGAAAAAAAATAATGTAGCAATTACAAATCACAAGGTCCTGAAGTGAAGATAACTCTGAAAGTGACTAATTTGGATGGATGGTGAGAATTCACAAAGGCCCATCAGTTTAAAATCCTCAAATCCAAAAGAAWGAATCTTCCTTTCCGCTCATCTTTAGAGAGGCATGCCAAATTTRGAAAACAGTTGAAATATCTCATTTCTCATTTGGGAAAGACTGTTTCTGAAAGGAGAAGTGCATAGGCCAGAAGGAGGGATCTGTGCCCAGAAAGCCTCTCCACAGCATCCTGACATGGGAAGGAAGACAGGACCACCCTGCAGAGAGCCACAGAAGCTTGGGCAGATTCACAAGACACATCTTGGGTAAAGGCCACCAAGGGGCTATTTGGCTTAAAGCCTCCTGCGTTTCAATTTCTTCATGGACCACCTGAGAAGTACCCAAAGAGAAGCCTCCTTGCCCTTTGCATGCCAGTGTGTTTTTGGCTTGCTCTTACAAATTCTGCTTCCCTCACAGCCCCATTAGCCAGCCAAAAACCACTCCTCCAGAAAGATATATGTGGAAGCAATCTGGTAGACAAACTGTGGCTTAGGGCCAACCTTGGCAAGGTAAATACTGGCAGGCAGAGTGTTGAACCTTGCGCTTTAGAAAAAGAGAAAGGCATATTCTGATGTACACAGACCAGATGTCTTCCTTTTCTACCCACTCTCTCGTCTAGCACTGAGTGATCATTTAGAAAAATTAGTTAGAAATATAATGTAATACTTCAGCAGTGGTGGAGTCAAAGAAAACTTGAACACTGAATTAAGACCTTGGCATTAACAAAGTTTACTGCCCTTTATTAAGCTATGAGGGTAAATTACACTGAGCATATAAATTAATTATTTTCAAATAATCTGAATCTACTTCAGAGTCTTTAATTAAAAATTACTGGATATTAAGATTCCTTGGTACGATATACCAAGTCATATCTTCTATTTTTGAGAAGTTACAGGTGCTAACAGATAATGTCTGTGCTATTATGTGAAACTATTTTTTACCTGATGAGAAGCATTCTTCTCAGAGAGGAAGGAAATTGGTCACCTGAACAGCTGGCCAGCCACTAACCTCTAATACCATAGTCACTTCTTTCTGAAATGAGTTTTGAGATGATTAAATGAACATAATACCCTTTCAAGGAAACAGTGATCTCAATGATCTCAACTGATAATCTCAATGTAACTTCCTATGGGTCACAAAAATCTATTTCCTATTCATTATGCATATTGAGTAAAAGACTACAATTTGTAATAAAATCGGA
>NW_020456110.1:3167929-3222046 GCF_003342845.1 Nothoprocta perdicaria
AGGGGAAGGGGAAGGGGAAGGGGAAGGGGAAGGGGAAGGGGAAGGGGAAGGGACCCTTTGGGTAGATGCATTATGTCTAGAGATATAAAAGACTACTAAAGAGACTTCTATATTAGGCTTCCATCCATATCCTTAGGAAGTGGAAGGCAGATCATTTTTAGACTGAATAGCAACAGAATATGAACAATTAAGAAAAGCAGAAAGTAAGTTTTGGTGAATACGTAGAAGAGCAGAAGTAGTAACTAAAGCAGTCGTTCTTGCACCTGAAATCCCAGTATGTCCTACTTGAGTATTTAAAATACACATTACAGGTACTACAAACAACTCATAGCATTGATGATCTGAGGGTTGGGAGTTTAAAGAAAAATAGCTTAAAGTAGATATTAATTCTCCAAGCCTTAAAGCTGTCTCATGAAAAGCAAAAGAAAATATGAAAAAGCTGTATGCCATTACAGAATGCCATGGCCTGTAGCTCTCCAAATAATTGCTACTCTAATAACTTTGTTCTAGGTCAGAAAGGAAAGCACTATGCTAAAAGCAGAGGTATTTTACAGCTGCAAAATGTATAGAAAAAGAGCTTTAGAATTAAAAATAGTATCTATTTCCAGAAACAAACAGCAAGGTGACATCTGGAAATCCTCCCTATTTGCTTAGGAAACTTTGCTGTATATATTCCTGAAGTGTCTAGAACTTGTTCTGCCAGCCTCTTCACAAATTGCAAAACTATTCTGAAAGTATTTAATCAGACTGGAGTACAGTACAGCTAGACAAGGATTACATGCAGAGTAAGTTCATTTTTAAATGGTACACAATAGACATAAAACCACTGAACACATCCCAGGCAAATCAAACCCAGGATTTTTGAGTAACAGCATTCACTGCATTTCAGTTTATCCCTTTTACATCCCACATACTAYTTTTCAAGCCTCAAATATTTTATATATGTAGAAAAGACTACAAATGTAAGTTCAGCAACAGAAAAATTATTTTGTCTGCTCTTTTGCTAACATAAATCAAAATATTTTTGTGTCCTTCTACCACTCCTTTAAAGACTGCATCAGAAAAGCTGCACTGGAACATAGAAGAGCTGGATAGCACAACAGACTAGGAAAAGTCAGAAAAAAAAGAAAAGAAAAAACYTCTTCATCTTTTAATTATAGAATATTGAAATATAATCATGACCCTTTCATACATGCTTGTTTGTAGTGACCTGTGAACACTTTTTTTCCCCCTTTTTTTTGTAGAGCCAGTCTTACCATCTTTCGAGCGTTCAGACTGTGCACTTTCTCCATCTCCCCAGGTGTTTTCAAATCCAATATCTGGCCATAAACTTGGAGGGGAGGGGCCTGGGCCTATTTGAGTATGTCAAATAGCCTTTTAGTACATCTTAAATTATAGGAGAAAGTTTATTTTTTTGGGTGTGGCAAGGCTCACAGTGCAAAGTTATGATCTCTAGTACAAATGCAGGACATGGAATGTAAAGCCTGTCTCCCATTTCACTTGCCATTTCTCCACCTCCTGCCTTTTGCTCTTCTCTTCTGCTTGGTTTTTATTATTTTCTTCTTTTTATAATTTTAGGCATGGGACAGAATGATGCACATCAGTGCTCTCCCTCCTCCTGCCATTTCCCCAAGATGACTTTCCAGCACTAAGTGGACAGTATCCTAGCACTGGAGTCAATGTCATTTGCAGATTGATTTTTCTCTAGTGCTTGGAAACTCAGAGGAGGCAATTTTATCAGGTCTGTGAATTCTAACAGCCTGGAAATAAGACTCTCCTCAGTCTCTGTTCTAAGGTTTTCATTAGCTCGAAATCCCTGGCTTCCTTCTGAAATTAAATGAAGAAAATTGGAAATGCTGATATCCTATTTTGTCTTCAAAAAGTAAAAGTGAAAAGCTTGTGTACTCACTCTCAGGGCTCTATAATTTAAAATTCACTAAGCTCGGTAGAAGGTTCATTTACTCTTTGTCAGAATATTTTTGATAAGCTGGATAAAAATGAAAAATATGGAAGGAGATTTCTATTCATCTAACACATTGCAGGCATTTTTCACTACCTGTTGCCCTTTTCCTTTTTCAAATTAAGTATATAATTAGTTTGACTATATTCTTTCCTTGGAGATAGACAGGGAAATCTATGACTTGTGAAGGTAGAAAACAAAGAAATCAATAGGTGTCTGCCTCTGTGGAAACCTACGGGGATTTGTAAGTGTGTCAGCAGGAGTTGCCTGTTGCGCTATCTAAGGAGCTATTACATTTTCCCTTAATTTTACTGGGTTTGCCAGAGCTTATCTGCTGATTTTGAGTCAAGAATCATTAAAAAATGAAATAGAACAAATTCAGCTGCACCACCAGCAAACAGAATATACTAAAAATATACCCACCATTTCTAAGTCGATAAATGAGTTGGGATTTGTATTTCATCTACACAAATACACACACATAGAAACAGGCTTATACATTCAGCAACCCTGTACAGCAGGCTAGAAGTGCTAAAGTGAAACAGAGTTGGAGAAAGAAAATGAAGAAATCCCTATATAGTAAATACATTCTGTATACGGATTTGTCAGGATTTACTCTTGGCATGTTTCACTCCTTTTTCTTTTTCTTTTTTTTTTTTTTATTATTTTGCATCTAAAAATCATTTATTATACACACAGATCTTTAAGAAGAAAATACAACCCCCCCCACTGCATTGTGTGTAAAATTTTTCAGCACAGCTATGCTTTCCTACAAACTAGTAGCCTAAAGCTAATAGATGAAAGGAACTATATCATTTATTTCAGTTTCTTTTGTTTACTGTTCCAGAGAACTAGTACTGCTGGGTTTTACACAGAGGTTCAGTTATTTGCKTCCATAGGAAAATACCATTAATTAATGATAGGGTACCTTACTTCAAACACAATCTTATAAACCTTGTGTCAACTTAAATTAGAAACAAGCTCAAGTCTTAGATATGAGCAGGCCCAAGGCTGCAGCTGACAGATCCAGAGTCAAACTTCACCTCTGTTCTTTTCCTCTCATTTGCTTTCTCTAAGCACACATTCTTTATCACAGTTTCAGAAGGTCCAGACCAAGCTTTTAGTYTGCACTCTTATTTAGTCAAAATTTTACTAGCTAATTCTAAGATGCAAAGCAATAAGTATATGAAAGAAATTATATACTGTGATGATAGTGGGAGATCACTTACTGTCCCCTGAAAGCATATTCTAGATCATATTGTCCTACTTATTAATATATAACAATCTATTCAATCTTAGAAGTGACATTTTTTTCTTTTTTTTCTTTTTTTTCTCTTTATTTATTTTTATCTTAATGTTTATCTTAATAAGAATTGAGTATCATCCTGATGATGAATATTGCTGCCTGGTCCACATATCCCGGTAACCTTTTTTTTTTTTTCTAATCATATGTATATCTACTGCTGGTAAGATCCCCAAACTTGGGGAAGAAAACGAAGAATAAGATATAACAAGATAAGAAAGACATGCTAAACTCAATAGCAAGTCAAAGATTAAGTAAATGGGTACACAAGATTTTTTAATAATTAGGACAAACCCTGACAGCTAGGTTTGCATGGTAAACATGAGAGGAATAAGACAACATTATCGTGCTCTCATGAGGACACA
Source organism: Nothoprocta perdicaria (assembly GCF_003342845.1). Classification (NCBI taxonomy): domain Eukaryota; kingdom Metazoa; phylum Chordata; class Aves; order Tinamiformes; family Tinamidae; genus Nothoprocta; species Nothoprocta perdicaria. The sequence continues at coordinate 3,171,558 of NW_020456110.1, forward strand.
CTGCATCCTACCCAATGCAATTAGTCTCTGGGTTCTCACATCAAGCAATATACTGGCCAGACTTGTGTTGCAAGACTCAGAAATAATYGTTACTACGAATGGCTGTGAACTAGGTTGAAAGCCAGCCATTCCTTTCTCTCTCCTCCTTCTCTCATTTCARAAAGGTGCAGATATCTTTCCATATCATCAGTTAAGTAACTAATACGTAAGCAGGGAAGAAGAAAAAGGCACAATATCTAGTCCTCACCCTCCGTATTATTTGTCAAGCTTAAAAATATATTTGTAGATCATGAATATAATAATYGAAGTGCAAGCTACTGTTAGAATTACTCAAGATCCAATAATAAAAACAGTCTGTAGGAAAAAAGAGACATCTCATCCAATAATTAGATGCATAAATGACTACAAAGARTAGCTTGCACTTTGATTATTATATTCATGATCTACCACTGTGATTTCTATCAATAGCGTTTGACCCAAAGAKATCTTCTTGTCAACACCTTCATTTTGGAAAAAGGCAGAACTTACTAGGAATACATAAAATAGATTACCTCTTCTGCACTGCAAAATTGAAGACATGTAAAGGATTTTAAAGTGCACTCATATTTACCATCATTCTGAAAACGGGAAATGAAATAGCTTAACAAGGTGTCTTCTATATACTGTGTTAGAACAACTCTGATGCCCTCATGTGGGAAAAAGATATTTTAACACCTGCCAATTTGGCTGAAAGTTTGTAACAGAAAACAAATGAAATCCTGGACAAAATTTAGGGACATTAGTGTGATATTAAGAAAAAAAAATATAATATATTTATTTTTGAAGCATTTGGAGCAGGAGTATTTGTATGCTACTAATAATGCCATAGAAATACTTGATACAAAAAAAGATCTTTGAGAGACTTGAAAAAGATACATAACACAGTGAAATGCACTAGGAAATTATTTATTTTCCACAATAGATTATATTTGCGTAAGAAATTAAATGCCTGGTATCACAGTTTATTTATTTATTAAATTAAGAACTATTTCAAGTAGTGAACGGATCAATTATCTCATGATTACTTCAATGACCAGCTATTATAAATAAACTCTTTATGTGTGGGAAGATGGAATATAACATTGGGAGTTTTTTTCTTTTTTTCTTGTTTACCTGAAAAAACAAAATTGTTTATATTTACACAGTATATTAAGTTCAAAAAAAAAGTGTTTTCATACCCTGTGGTAGAAGAAACATGCACTTGTCATCTTATTGATGATCTGTGTGCAACTTATTCTTCATGTCACACTGAACATCATTTGAAAAGCAGATGAATTGAAACTGGTTATGGCTAGATTTGGAAACATGCTATTACTACTTAGACTGAAATCCTATTATGTCATGCCACGATAAGCCTATACTTCCCACTAAATTATAAACATATAACAAAAAGAACTTCCCATGTCCCAACAATTGTGGAATTTATGTACACTTACAACTTGAATACAGCAGAGTAAGTGACAAGAAAACAGGTAAGGGCCTGCATTACTTAAACCTATGATACTGCCTTTTTTTTCCCCCCAAAATGTCTTAGTAAATCTGATTATATTTCCTATAGAAACATACTTTTATATTTTGTTATACTTTTATTTCTTTTCCCTTTATATTAGAAGCAAAATAAAACAAGTTTCTCTAAGCTTAAAGCCTCGCTCAGCCTTTTTTATCCTGCCAAATTATATCAGAACTGCTATTTTTTGTGCACTCATTATTTCACCATAAATACTACACTGTCCAAGGGTTGATCTCAAACTACACTTTGATTACTGTACTTTTGACTACTTGTTATTCATTATTTGTAGTGTGTGACTAAGGAACAAGAGTTACATGCTATTGYATTTGCTTGCCAATTGCATGACTAAAAGAAAACCTATGTAAAATARGAGGCAGATGATTTCAACATGAACAGTATACCATTGAAAAAATACTGCCATTTCTACATGTATATGAATATCGTTCTGAAGAATATGAAGAATATTGTTTCCTTTCACCCAAACAAAAGTAGTCTCTTTAAAGTAAGGATGGACAGAAGAAAGAAAGAAAAAAAGAGTAAAACAGAACATGTTATCTGTAACAAACCCCATCAGAAATCCTTAGCTGTCAATACATTTTTGCATTATTTAGACAGTTCTGATCTTTCCTTAAAACAAGGTAAGAATCTTGTACAGCAAAGTAGAAGTAAACTCTACAGTTCTCAAGATATAAAAAAAATGCAAAAATGAAGAAAAAAATATTTATTATGGTGTTGTAACCAACACTAAGAGAGCACTTCAGCTTCATTTAACTCACCATTTATAGTCAGAAAACATATTCTGAAGTGAGCATCAAAGAGTCCTTTCTCTTTGTATATACTGCATGATTTCCAATTTGAAGAGATGCTAGAGATTGTATTAAAGGTAGCTGACCCATCAACTGCTTTAGGGGGTCAGCTACCTGGGGACACTCTCATTTRTAGGACTAGGAAGCTATAGATGAGTTTGGCTCATTCTGCAGAACTTTATGAATTGACAATTTCCTGCATATGTTTTGATATTTTTATATGACATTTATTTAATACATCTGAAACACATTACTTCAAATGATCATGGTTTTCTCTATCTCCTAATGTACCTCAAGAAGCAGATAGAAAGAAATGAGTAGTGCTCCAGTAACCAGAAGATTCAAATATTGCTTGAAAGGCAGCCTTCAAAATATCACACCTATCTTTGCTTTCTTTTGAGAACTCTTGTCTGATAGTGAAACAAACCTTGGAGTGGGGGAGGGATGGGGAATCTGCCAAGCAATAAGCATCTCAGAGCAGTTCCACAAGATTAGTGCCCTTGATCAGCACCAGCATAGTTTAATTCCTATGCAGCATTTTTCAAACAGCAGGTGAGTAACTCCAGGAATGTTGACTGATGCACACACAAAGTTAGAAACACAGTCAATTAACCCTATAAAGATAGACTTTGAAATTCACACTGAAAAAAAACTAAGATACTAAGTACTTGGTATTGCTTCTCTTTAGAACGTTTGCCTGCAGAACTATCTGACTTTGACTCCAGACCCCAGCTACGCAAAAGGAAAATGACTGTTGCCTTCTGTCATGTCATGGGGTAACATTAGAGCAGACATCCGTGCTGTCCTCATATTACCCTAGACATAAACTATAGTTCCTTTTAAAAAAATAAAAAAAAATCTAGTCCACCTCACCTTCTCTACAGATCTCTCTCCAAAAACATGTGGAAGGGAGTGCCAATATTAAAAAAAAAAAAAAAAAAAAAAGTCAATGGGACATAGCTATGAGAAAGTTATATGAAATATAAAAAGCTAAGAAAATCAGCATATTTAGCATGAAAGGGATTTGGGTTAAAGTAGTTATAAGTTGTTGATAGAACAGTATTGCATGATTAATTAAAAAAATCAAATGTGATATTAGCATAGCTGTGTGATAACAGGGGATATCTAGCACTCAATATAGTTCAAAGTTTTTATTACTAATGGGGTTAATGGTACATACAAATGTTAATAGTGTTCCTGAGCAATAAAGTCTAAGTAGCAAGTAGCACTACTTGCTACTAAAGCAAGTAGTGTAGAAAGCAGTTCCCAGGAAGGCTGAAATCTAGAACTTTATCAGGATTAATAATATAATATTTGATAAAGATAAAACAAAGCAGGTCATGTAGAAAGGGAAAATCAAAAGCAGATAGAGATATAAGCTAATAAGCATTACAGAGTTCTRTGAAGCTATATAAATGGATTAAAAATTAGATGAGTATGAACAATGATGTATTACTAAAAAAGTGGCAAATCCTACAGCAGTATATAGTTCAAAGAGAATAGAGTACAAATGCTAATTATTCCATTCGTCACTGGTTAAACCTCAGCTGGAGAACCAGATTCAACTGTGGGCAACTCATTTCTTACTGACAAGTGCCCAGACAAAAAAATGTTTGAGGCATTCGAAGGAAAGCAAGAAACAAAGATATATGGATAATGTAACAGTGAGGACATTAACCTACAGAAAATGACTAATGGAAGATGAACTAACTATCAGTGCATCAAGGAATGCTCTAGAACAATCAACCACTTACGGGAGAGCAGTCAATTGTTCTTATTTGTCTATCAATTATTTGTTTGTTACGAAACAAACATTATGTTAAATACCTGATAAAAAGCAATCTTGTAACTATGAGTAAAATAAGATAATAGAATTATCCAACAGGTATGAAGCTGTCACCCATGGAAATAAGGCTGGACAAGAGTTGGTCAATAAATTATTAAATTCCTCATGATCTTATGCAAACACACAGTAGACTAGATTCCTCAACGGTGTTCTGTTTTATAATGGAAATGAACAACAAGTACCTTTACTTGTGAATCACAAATGAATTATTACAATTGTGAGCATGCTAGTGTTGACACAGTCTGTGAGAAAAAATATTAAAGCAGCTGGTTTACATATGACCTGCCAATTGTTTAATACAATCTCCATTGCTTTAGTACTTTAAGTTACAAATAATTTTACTGTGAGGGAGGTGAAAGGCGACATACTATAAAGCTGCACTGATTTTGGTTTCCTAATGACCTAGAGAAAGAAATGGATGTAGTGTAGTGCATGGAGAATTCACAAAATGTTCCTTTCTTATTGATGAGAATTAGCAGCTACATGCCTAACTGCTGTGTGCTGTGCTGTGCTGTGCTCAAAGAGTATTTCATAGCTCAGAATTCAGCAGGACAGAAGAATCAATCAGTTCTAGCTCAAAGATCGTGTGAATCACTGTCCAATGATTATTCTTTGAAGAATCRCCTTCAGGTAGAGGCATATAACAGAAGTCAGTAATGTCCTGGAGAAAAAAATATGTTTATGGGACAGGCAAAGCTAAACATTAGCTCTTCCTGAGCTCTTTAATTCATTGTTCCAAGTTTCTGCATCTGAGAGGAGTCTTTTCACTTAAAAAGAGGAAGACAAACAAGTACTACTTATCCTCCTTCCAGTTTACACCAGCTGCTTATTCTCATGCCCCTCCTCTCTGCACTGAAGTTTTCTTGGAGCCAGATCATGTAGATGTATAATCTTCAGTCTCACTAGATATCCTTATGTGTTCATTAAAAAAAAGAAGGACACACCCAGAAAGAAACCATACCCTCTCCAATACTGAAAACAATATTTTATCTTGTGAGAGCTGAAGACATGGTGTCATTCCTCAAATCTCCTCAAACTTGACAGAATTCAAAAATCATGACTCATATTCAGTAGACACTCAATGGAATTTAGCTCAGATGTAGTTAAATCTGACGTTCGCCATCACTGGGAATATTCCTTTCACAGAATCACAGAATGTTTAAGGTTGGAAGGGACCTCTAGAGAGTCCAACCTTCCTGCTCCCTGGATGCACAAGGTGGCATCCAGGTGGGTTTTGAAGACCTCCAAAGAAGGAGACTCCACAGCCTCCCTGGGCAGCCTGTGCCAGGGCTCTGTCACCCTCACAGTGAAGAATTTCCTTCTCAAGAGGAAAAAGAAGTTTCCTTCTCAACAAACTTCTGACTACACATTAGAGATTTCCCCAAAGCATTTAATGTCTTCCAGGGAACAAAGAAAGCAGAGTTTTTCTTGCTGCTGAAAGGCGGGTATGAGCTGGACACMACAATTAAGACCAAGGAACCTCTTCCCAGTACCACAAGCACCACTGTAAGGTTTGGAATAAGTCTTTTAAGGGCACTTAGTACTGCTCAACACCACACAGTCAGCTACTGAGCAGTCACCATGCCTGACACTGCCTATTTGTAATATTAATGCACAGGAGAAATTCTATGGAACTTTATAGAACTAACTTTCATTTTATTTGATTACATTTTAAATCAGTTCACTTGTATTTTCAAGATCAAAGCCATATGTGCCTACAGTGTAAAACAAGGAAATAAATTACTTTGGTAAAAATGTATGTATAAAAAGGCTAAGAAAATAAATTTAGGCTTAGAATGGTATTTAAAATCAACTGCTAAAAATGAAAGATCACCTCAATACTGTATTCATTCCTCTGCTATGTACAATTGACTCACACTGGACAACTTCATTTACAGGCATTATGCCTGATGATAAAGCAAGATCAATAATTTGTAGGTAAATGGCTAYTTTTCTAATAATTATTCAAGTACATTCAGCCTCTTTTTAAAAATCATTGAAGAATATCTAAATAGTGAGCAACACTTAAATAGAGCAATTTGAGAGGAAAACGAAAAGAAATCAAAATATCTGGAAGTTTATTTCAATTATTATTTATACTACAATAATTTGAATTAATTTGTATTAATGCTAGCCATTAAGAGTTTTGTATTTCCCTGTTTCTTTCTGAAAAGTATGTTTTGGAGTGTTCTCAAAGCTCAAAACGGTAGTCCAAGATGAAACAAAAGAAAAAAGAGAAAAGAAAACTTTTTTTTTTTTTAATTAGGGTCTATTTTATCATGATTTGCAAGTTATCCTTTCTTAAAAGTAATCCTCATTAGATATAATTATTCCTTTTGAAATGCCTGACTGAAATCCCGTTATTGTTCAGTTTTTCTGCAATAGATCACACCTGACAAACAACTTATGCTACGGCAGAATTTCCAAAAGACAAGCTACAGCACTGCTGAACTGCAGCTGAACAGTTGGTGCTGAATGGGCACCAGATAAGTCCAGACTTAAAATCAGGCTGCTGGTGCAAATACAATACTACTTTTGAAAACTGTACAGTTTGATTTGATATTGTTGATGATTTTATGCAACATTTGCAACATGTAAATGTTGCAAATTTAAATAAAACTCTTACCAAAAAAGGCTACAAACATAAATCCATGAAAATTAATTTCAGTGAAATTAGTGAAATTTCAATCAGATTGTGACTTTTTTTCAATCAATTAGTATTCTATTCAAATTCCTTACTCCACTGGCTCCCAACATCAAAATTAAAGCTCAGATAAATTAGGGGCTAAGAAGTCCCTATTGATATTATTGGCTGTTGGTTCTTTTAAGTAAAAGTACATTTTTGTTATACTTACTGCAATACACTACAGTGTTACTTTTTTATTCTTCCATTATTTGTGTTATTTGCACAGTGTATTCTGCAAGACAGAATTCTGCATGTACTCTGCATAGGTCTTCATGCTTACATTGTTATCTGCATTAGATTTGTCCATTTTTAAAAAACTCTAAAAGTATATCAATCAAAATGTAATATATAGCAGAGATGTCTCAATAAAAAYACTTGAAGTTACTTATGATGCTTGTTAATTTATGCCAATATATATTTTTTGATCATAGCTCAAGAGTACTGTCCAAGAGCAGGGGAAGTCTCATCAATTATGGGTGGGTTTGCAGAAAACGGGAGACAAACTTTTGTTCCTACTGCACCATAGGATATACACAATTCAGATCAAAGCTACTTAGTGGTGCTGATAAATTCTTGCTTTAAGTGACCAGGAAATAAGGCTGACACTGAACTACTCATTTATTTCTGCAATTTATGAAAATGGAAATTCCACAAACCATATAAAATAAAAATTAAAAGTTACAGGTGAGAATATGGCTGTGTTACGAATGATTCAAAAATATTGCCTTCACTCCAAAAATAAGTAAAAAGAAAAAAAAGTGAATACTGCATAACATATAAGTATATAATGTGAATAAAACAAAGAAAATGCTCCATAACCACTGTAAGATTTTTATTTTGCCCTCTCTACATGAACTAACAGAATAATAAATAAAGCTCAATTATAAACCGCACACAATAAAATGCCATTATGATGCTGAAACTTCACTATATTTCCCTTCTGATCTTTTTTTTTTTCACCAAAGTTTTCACAAATGAAAACAAACATTGTTTTTCAAAATGTGCTGTTCATTACTAAAAGCTAGTACAGTATATCCAGTCAAAATAGCAGTCTGTTCATATTGACTACCATTGCTGGTGAGACTGTCTTTCTATAGATGATCTCACATTATAAACCTCCATAGTAATATACAGTACAGGTTTGTCTTGCAATTTCATACTACAGCCTTTTTATAGATTTGCAATATTTAGTATGTGCTTACAGACAGGAAGAACATGTTTATGTTTATTAGCTATGAGACACACACCAGTGTCCAGAAAACACTCCACAATTCCTGAATTTGCTCTAAAGGAGAAGTAAGAGACTTTTTTCTTTCTTTTTTTTTTCTTTTTTTTTTTTTTTTTTCCTAGCTAAGGTTTGCTTTGGTAATTTTGGCCATTTTAATCCCTCCAAAGCCTCCTCAGGTTCCCATCATAGCAAAATTAGTCTTCCTTTAAACAATATAAGTCTTGCTCTGCTGCTTCTTAAAGTGTTTTTTTCCTTACAAAAGAAATAAAAAACTGTGATTTCATAGATATTTACTATGGCTTCTCTATTAGAATATTCTTACATTAAATATATATATATATATATATATATTATCTAACAGCATCCTCTCCATAACAGCAGACCACTGTATTTCCAGCAACAAATATATGTTCTTCATTATATAAAGCATAGTTTAAAAAACACTGCCTAAATGATTTGCCAGGTGGATATATGCAACTTCAGCTTGCGAATGTATAAAAAACTTGTGTACCAGAAAGAAAACAGTGACCTACAATGTGCATTAAGAAACAAATAAACAAGCAAACAAAAACACTTTTGGTCAAGCACTCTGAAGTATATACTGTATTCACAGAGTAGGACATGAAGTTCAAATTGTCTCCTTTACAACCCAGGCAATAAAATATTCATTAACAAGTCATCAGGTTTTATTAATGCAGCATTGCAATATTCCTATAGTTACCTTTTATCATAATGTTTGGACTCCCCATTTAGCTGACTCCTACTTCTTTTCAAAGTGTCTCTGCTTATTACCTCTAATTTTAAACCAACAGCTCATAGGTTTTTTGTTTGAATTAAACATATTCAATTAAAAGCTCTGAGGTTTCTAAGCTTGATAATCCCATCTTCTTGATACTCCCAGGAAGTGAAAAGTGCAACTCCCAGACTTAAAAATCACTAAATTCAAACAGTAGTGCTGATGCACTCAAGACCATTGGTTTGGAGGTTACTTTTGTTTTTGTTTTTTACTGTTGAATTCTGGCTGCCTGCCTTTACGACTTCGGAGTATTTTTCTCAAATTTGAAATTATTTTTAAAAATACATCAAGATAGGAAATATGGTAAAATAACTAAAAGACTCATTATTTAGAATGCATATAACATCTGTGTGTGCCATTGAGCAGAATGTCTGTATCAGACAGAAGACAGCTTTTTCTAGAAATCACTAACAAACCTCTGGTTAAGCAAACAGAACCATTTTTTTCTAATAATCTTTCTCCTAGCACGGCGCAAGAGGAGTATTATCAACACTAAGAAAGGCTAGGAGCATTTAAAAACAGATGAAATTTGCTTGTGAATATTATTCACTGTTTACTTAGCAATGTTAGACGGATTTTAGAAAGAAAAGTGTCTGAATTCCCCAGAGATTTATTCTAGGTTGTGTTATATATTTAATAATAGAAGGATAAAAAGCCATCCCAAGGGAATCTCAGAACAGTATTTAACACTACCACAGCAGCCATGGATGAGCTTCATCTAAACTAAAAGTGGTTGAAGCAGTGAAAAGTTGATTTGGAAAGCTTTATATTGTATCCACATAGCCAGAAACAGACAGTCTAAGAGGTTCCTGCAGAACATTGCAGAYAACTTCTTGATACAGGTGGTTGATGAGCCAACAAGGGGAGGGGCACTGCTAGACCTGATACTAACAAACAGAGATGGTCTAGTGGGAAATGTGAGGGTTGGGGGCAGTCTGGGCTGCAGCGACCATGAGATGTTGGAATTCACAATCCCGTGTGGAGGAAGTTGGGCGAGAAGTAGGATAGCTACCCTGGACTTCAAGAGAACCAACTTCGACCTCTTCAGGGAGCTCCTTGGAGCAGTCCCCTGGGTCAGGGAAAGGGGGTTGAGGAGAGCTGGTCGAGGAGAGCATTCAAGCACCACTTCCTCCAAGCTCAGGATCGGTGTATTCCCACAACAAAGAAGTCAAGTAAGCAGAGCAGGAGCCCTCTATGGATGGGTAAGGAACTGCTGGGCAAAGTGAACAAAAATAAGAGTGTACAGCTTGTGGAAGAAGGGACAGGCCACGTGGCAGGAATACAGGCGCATCGTCAGAGAATGCAGATGAGAAATGAGGAAGGCCAAAGCCCGGGTGGAATTAGAGTTGGCGAGGCATGTCAGGGACAACAGGAAGGGTTTCTATAAGTATGTCAACAGCAAGAGGAAGACAAGGGAAAATGTTAGTGCACTGCTGAATGGGGAAGGGGCGTTGGTGACGGAGGATGCCGAGAAGGCAGAGTTACTAAATGCCTTCTTTGCCTCTGTCTTTACTGCTAAGGTGACCCGCCATGAACTGTAGGGCACAAATGGAAGAGATGTAAATGGGCTAGAGGAAGACCTTCCACGGATTGAGAAGGATTGGGTTAGGGATCACTTAGGCAAACTGGCCACTCAAAAATCTATGGGCCCAGATGGGATGCACCCAAAAGTGCTGAGGGAACTGGCCGAGGTTATTGCTCAGCCTCTCCCCATCATCTTTGAGAGGTCCTGGAGAGCAGGGGAGGTGCCCGAGGACTGGAAGAGAGCCAATGTCACTCCAGTCTTCAAAAAGGGCAAGAGGGAGGAGCTGGGCAGTTACAGGCGGGTCAGCCTCACCTCCGTCCCTGGAAAGGTGATGGAGGTGATGGATCCTAGAGAGAATCTCCAGGCATATGGAGGAGAAGAAGGTGTTGAGGAGCAGTCAGCATGGATTCACCAAGGGGAAGTCATGTCTGACGAACCTCATAGCCTTCTATGATGGGGTGAGAGGCTGGCTGGACGAGGGGAGAGCCGTGGATGTTGTCTACCTTGACTTCAGCAAGGCTTTTGACACTGTCTCCCATAGTATCCTCATACGGAAGCTCCGGGAGAGTGGACTAGATGAGTGCACGGTGCGGTGGATCGAGGGCTGGCTGGATGGCAGAGCTCAGAGGGTGGTGATAAATGGGGCCGAGTCCAGTTGGAGGCCTGTGGCCAGTGGTGTCCCCCAGGGGTCAGTACTGGGCCCGGTGCTGTTCAACCTGTTCATAAGTGACCTGGACGAGGGCAYGGAGTGCACCCTGAGCAAGTTTGCAGATGACACCAAGCTGGGTGGAGTGGCCGACACTCCGGAGGRCTGTGYTGCCATCCAGAGGGACCTGGACAGGCTGGAGAGTTGGGCAGAGAGGAACCTCATGAGGTTCAATAAGGACAAGTGCAGGGTCCTGCACCTGGGCAGGAATAACCCCAGGCACCAGGACAGATTAGGGGTTGACCTGCTGGAGAGCAGCTCCACGGAGAGGGACCTGGGAGTCCTGGTGGACACCAAGTTAACCATGAGTCAGCAGTGTGCCCTCGTGGCCAAGAAGGCCAATGGGATCCTGGCTGCATCAGGAGGATGTTGCCAGCAGGTCAAGGGAGGTGATTCTGCCCCTCTGCTCAGCTCTGGTGAGGCCGCACCTGGAGTACTGTGTKCAGTTCTGGGCTCCCCAGTATAAGAGGGACGTGGAGCTTCTCGAGAGGGTCCAGAGAAGGGCAACCAGGATGATTAAGGGAATGGAACATCTCTCGTACGAAGAGAGGCTGAGTGAGCTGGGCCTGTTTTCTCTGGAGAAGAGAMGGCTCAGAGGGGATATGATTAATATGTATAAGTTCAGGAAGGGAGAATGCAGGGAGGAAGGGGACAAGCTGTTTTCATTGGTGGCCAATGATAGGACGAGGGGTAATGGCCATAAGCTGAAACACAGGAAGTTCCGTAGTTCCAAGTAACAACCAAGACAATTAAAATAGCATTACTGGGTTTTCTTCTGTTTCTTGAAGTCAAGAGCAGTATAAACCTAGAGGTAAGAAACTTTTCAAGCTGCCTAAACAAAGAGGAGAAGAAAAAATAAATAATCAGCAGTAATCTGAAAATGAAAAGGACAAAGGAAAAGCCACAGACCTTTTCTCAGCTCAGGAGGGAAATTCTGTGGTAAGATAAGTGTAGAAAAGAACAAACACATACACAGATTAGAAATAAGCAACAAACTTTTTCAGGTGTAGGAGAGCATTGTGCAGAGGAACATATAGGTCTTTTTCATACTACTTCAACTGATATGTATGTACTTTTTTATTATACTCTTTCAATTGATATTTGAAATTCTCTGCTACCCAAGATAATTTAAGTAGTCATCCTAGTTCCAGTTGACCTGATGTTCACTYACTACTGAAACCATTTATTAGACAATCCCGCCAAGTTTGTCTTTCCGAAGGATCTTAGTAGACATCAACAGCATCTCCATGTTGCCTGACATACTAATGTACTGCTGATGGGAAACAGTTGTAACTGTATCCTCTTTCTGCACTCACTATATGGCAGACAGCAACCACAACAGCTCCAAAACACAAGGTATTTAAAAATGATTGATTGTTCTTCTTTTCTTGACATGCCAGATCACATTGATATTTTACACTAGTGATTGCAGAAACCTGGTAAAGCGTGAAATCCCATATTGTCCTTACTGCTAAACTTATTGATCTGTTTGAATCACACCAAGAAGGAATGTGTCATTCTTTAGCTCCTGGGGCATCTGTCCTGCATCATTTCCAATTCTTAACTACATTATTTCCCAGTCTCCTTGTGTCCTGCAGAGATGAAACACAGCAGAAATATCACACTGAGAGCTGTGCTTCAGTATATCCCCTGATACCATCAACACTCATGATGATCATCTATTTATTTTTTCACTTTTTCTCTTGAAAGCCAGCCTTAGCTCCTTCCAAAATGACTCTTGAGTGTGTGCACCAGCAACTTTCATTTTTTGCGAGCTCCTCAAACATTTGCCCTTCTATGAGTGAACAGACTGCCTGTTTGGAAGAAATGTCATTGAATTTTATTGTCCTATAGCTTCTATTTTCACTTCTGGGTTTCCACCATCTAGCCTTTTGTTATTGTTTCTTATTGTGTGTTTTTAAAGAAAAAATATATGCATGCTGATTTTACTGAGAGGTTTGCAGGAAAGTAGGTTTGTAATTCCATTAAATCTTCTTTGTGAACTCTTTTCATCACTAGTATGCATTAAAATTGTTTATCCCTCTACATAGCCACCCACTTGATACTGAGATCAACAGCATGTTTTGTTTCTGCTCAACGTATTGTTGCTTTTCAGTTCAGGATGTGTACACAGATTTAGCTTCCCAGAGCCATATGCTCTGTAGTACTGGCATCTCCAACCAGCAGATATTTTATCATTTAATGGCCTTATTTTCAACATAGATGAACACCTGCATCCTCCCCCCAAATCATTAAGAATATATAGTATTGTTTAATTACTCTCTTTATTTTCACTTAATTGTCTGCTATGCTTCACAGTATGTTTGAAGTCTGCTTTGTCCTTCTTTGCTACCAAGGACATTTTTAATAAATAAAAAGAAGCATATACACTTATTTATTATGGTAAAAGGTATTTTACATTGATGCTCACAACTTAGTTACACAAAAATAGCAGGAAATACAACTCATATCCAAAAAATGTTAGTTGTGTTTGAATAAATTAAATATATTTTTTGGATATGAGTTGTATTATATATGAGTCCAACAATTAAGAAGACAAAGTGATAATTTTAAAGGTGGATTATTCAATACATCCCAGTCATATATATGAATAAGATGAATAAAAACTGAAATAAATGGGCACACGTTTCAGCAGAGTTAAATCCAGAATCAGTGTACATCTTCAAGCAAAAAGTCAAAGGACAAAATTCATAATGATTTGGAAGGCTCACACAATGACAACCACACCACTTAAAACTAACCCTGAGACTACCTTCAAACCAGTGTTCCTAATATTAAATTTACAATATGATCATATGCTTTAATGCTGAAAGCATGTGGAAGAGTAACGAGAAGATGCATGTATAACCTCACTAAGCTGGGAATTTAATTTCATTTCTGCAACCTTGCTACAGTTCATTTACACAAAATTGGATTAACCTATTTATCCCACAAAAATTTATACTAGGGGACCTACTCTAGTAATCAGACATTGAGCCCCAAGTTTTAATAATTTTTAGGAAATAGCATATGGCTTCCTTATTAAATGTTACCCTTGCTAATGTGTTAATGCAACATCTAATAAGAAACAGAATAATACTGACTTTACAGAGCTTTCATAAAAATTAGTGGGATTACTAAAGAAAATTTGTGTTCTTGCACTATACCTATGCTCAGAAATGCTAGACTGCTTTTATAATTTACTATGGTTAGTTCTAATATCATGCAAACTAATTGATTATCTTATCATTAGTTCTTCTTTCACAGAAAATTAACCAAAATATAAAGTGGCATACATAAGCCRTTTAGTAGTCTGCAAAGTGCTTTTACTCTTGTTTATGCGTTTGGGCTTAAGCCATATTTTCATTCTTTATTAAAATTCATAAAATCTTGCAATTCACCCAAGCTAGAAGGTATTTTTTTTCCTTTACACTTGTGCTAATCACTTGCACACACATGCATGCTTACACATGTACATTTCTGTTATATTTCCAAAACAAGAGATTAATTTTTAAATTTATTTAAATWCCCATATTCTACTTTACAGGTCCTGCCTACAACCTGAGACCAAATTTTACTGCATAATTGACTGCATTATAAAAATCTGTTTACTTCCTTTTTGAGTAGGTCATTAACTGTTTCTTGTGACCTCCAGGTTCTAAAAGAAGTATTTTTAAATATACAATATTGATACAATTATGAAATTATCTATTCCTTGTTTCCTATGTGAATTTCACTTAAAACATAAAAGGTATAGTGCAAGAACAAAAGTTTCTTGAAGAAATATTTCTGAAGAAAGTTTTTAAGAATACCTCCCATGGCTCTTTGTAAATTAGTTAGGCTGCTAAGGCCTTATTTAAAATCTAAATTTCTCTACCAGTGACTGGATATTGTCATGGAAATCCATCCACATATTATGTGATAAGCCAAAGACAATTCTAATTTCATCTATCTTTTCTTCAAACAGGTATTTCCATTCTGAAGCAGACCAAAACTCAGTCTAATGCCACCTCTAAAGACTTCTCTACAACACAGTCTAAAGAAGTTAATGATATATCCTCTCCCATCCCTCAGTTGTTTGCAGCTCAAAACTTTCCTTTTCCTGAATTTTGTGGTCTTTTTTGTTTGTTTTTTTAACTCAACTATTTCATGTTATTATACCAATAAACATTCAGATACTTAAAACTTTTTGCTTCTGCATTGGTAATAAAGTTCCACATTTTCTACTTACATTTCAGAGAAACCCTCTTTCATTTTAATTAGCCATTTGTTATTTTTGTTTCAAATCCTGTGGTTCTTAAGTGAAAAGAGACAATCAACAGTCACTCCTATTTATTTTTTCCCTTTCATGTATTTTCTAGACAACAATCATATTGACTATTTTTCAGCCTGAGGATCCTGGTCACTTGTATTCGCATCAGAGTGCACACTGTTCAAACCTTCATGTTGCCACCTGTCTCCAGTAGCAGAAACTTTCTGCRGATCAACTTCTTGCCAAGATGTAAGCAAAGGAATAAGGACGATGCACAAAATTCAAAATGCAGTGCCATTTATTATCTGCTGTGCCAAAGGAATCAGGATACCTAAGTCTTCTCTTCCACTCTTAGATTACACTCACAGCTCATCTTCATAGCCTTTTGGGACTTTCGCATTCATCTTTGAGTTATTGGTTCTTGCCCTGAAAACACTAGTCTTGCTAGCAATTGCATAGGTGGTGATCAAGCACAGGGATAACGTAAGCAAACTGCTCCAAAAGCATTTCTTCAGCCACAACACTATTCTCATGTTTAGCTTAGTCATCATGACTTCCAAGCCTTTCTGAGAACCAGCACTCTAGTTACTGTCAAAGTAGGTGGAAAAAGGGGCAGTCTTTGTTTTTTAATAGCTTACAGAAGGCTCTAGACTAGTACCAGCGATTTTACTCCTATTTTATTGATCCTCCAGGTTTCAAGTCATTACTGAATTGATCAGTAACAATTTTATGTCACGGATAAAAACGCAGATTATGTCTATGGAATTCATCCATGGAAAATTCATGCAGTGATGGATCTCTGGTGCAGTTCTTTCTTTTCTCATCAATTACAGAATGTTTTTATCAGACTGATATGTACCCTATTGATTTGGTCTTGTATTGCTTCTTAGTCAAAAGCCTTTGCAACACAAAGTCAAAATCCTTTCAGTTAACCAATTACATTACTTCAACACTTTTAGCAACCCAGCTTAGAGTTACGATTTTCTTTCTTTTTGTTAGCTTACCAAGATCTATTTACAACAAATCTATGCCTATTGTGGCATTAATTAACTTTCTTAACTCTTAAAAGAAGAAAGTCACATCTCTTATCTGCCATTGCTGTGATCCACAACTTAAACAAGATTGACAAGCTTATAATTACACAGGTGTCTCTAAATATTGCCATTTAACTTTCTTTTGGTCTTCCAAATTTGCTCAGCATTCCAAGGCACACAGACAGTTAATATCAGCAGCTCGGATACTGTGACGTCAGCAGCTCACACACTGGACTTCATAGTCTTTTCTGCACCAAGAGGTTTGTATATTTTTGATAAACTAAACAAGTTATCTTTGCTTTTTGTTTGTTGTATGTAGCATTTATTTCTGTCAGTGTAAAGTCTGCATAGAAGGTACACATGTAAGCAATCACATATAGAAGTTTATGAGTATAATTCTAGTTTGGTAAAGCAAAAACAAATATATTGTCATAAGGATTTTAACGCATAAATATTCCAACAGCATTTTCCCAGAAATTTAGTCTATTTTCTCCAGGTACTGTAGATAATATTTAAAAAACATCACCATAGCCAAAATTTTATCTTCATGATTCCTCTGTGAAGCATGCTGACTCATTCATGTTCAAGATCATATTGCCTCAGAGACTGCTTCTTCAATTCAGAACTGTTTGAAAAAAAAGGAATGAAAATATAGCACAGATGAACTAGCAATAAGATGGTGGAGYCATTCAAAGTCTAGAACCTAGGAARTACCACATATATAGCTACGTAGCACATGTACATGTCGTACAAGAACTGCTTTTGCTTTCTACTGCACAGCACTCTCATTAAGATTTGGATTAGAAAGACTCATTTGACCACCCTTGTATTGATAAGAGTTTCTTGAATAAAATTCACATGGGTTGGTAACAAATGCATGCAAATACATTTCTTGAAACAATGATTATGAAGCAACACTAGAATTTTCAGTTGAATGCATACCATCAGATGTGTACACAACAGCACAACAGCACAACATACTTTTCACAGATTAATATTCTTCTAGAACAATATCTTCTAAGTGTTTCTTTTGGCTTGACATGCTGTCTCAGTTTTGCTTAAATGCACCATAGATACAGCAAGCTGTGTTTTTTGTTTGTTTTGTTTTTTCCTAGAACTTTAACAATATGCCCACTTAAAATAATTTCAGCAGTGAAATTTCTCCCCATCCCTCCCCGCTCAACACACTAATTTTGAGACAGACCAGACGTGATTAATGCAGGCAATGACCTTATAACTGTAAGCCTCCCTCAACTCTGTGATCCGGCCCAGCAAATCTTCCAGATTCTCTTTTTTGTTGTTTTCAATTGGAMAGTTATGGAGGATTCCAACACATATTTTGGAGCTATATAGGTAGGTAACTGTTATGGATACTCAAATCTTACCAAAGAAAAAACCACGAGTCCAAATCTTAACAAACAAAAAGCCACTACCACTGAAGATGTCCTCTGCTTTTTCTGCCATCTTAGTCAGAGTTTTGACTAGCTTTATTCTTTCACAAAAGCTTTATGCCAAGTGCAGAAAGACTGAAAATACACATAGTAGCAGGATTGAGAATTGATCTATTAAGTCATCAATACTTTTTTGAAATAGTATAATTAACTTATGCTTCTGGAATATTAGCCATTACCTGTCTAAAATTCAATAAAGCTGCATTTAGCACACACTCTCAAAGTTCAAATATAAAAACAAAGTGTGAAGTTTCTGCTGCTTGTCAGACTCCTTTAATTCCTCCAGCCTTCATGTTGTGAGCCTCAATGCCCAACCTAGAGCACTGGAGTCCAGCATAGGTAATACCTTTTTATTTTTCCCATGAAAATAAATCTTCCCTTCATGAAATTTAAGATTTACCACATCAAATAAAAGCATTATAATTGAGAGTATTCATGCCAGCTGGGTATTATCAACCTTTGCGTTTATGCTATGATAACCATGTATCACAAGGTTTCACAGTTGACTTTCCTAGGGAGCTTAATAGGCATACAAGAACTTGCATTCTAAATATAACTAGAAATATTTAGAAAAGGAAGAACCTAGTGTCAAAAGCAGAGACAGCCTTGTTAATGTAGGCATAAATCTTATTCTGAGACATGTAAATACAAATAAATGTTGACACTTTAGGGATTTCATGTTTGGATCAAGATCCACTTTCTCTTTTGCTGCTTTCTTTTATCTACCAGCTACTGATACCTACCCTACTGATACCTACCCTACTGATATCTACCCTGCTGCCTAAACTCTCCTTGAGCAGTGAAATTAATAACGAAGTCATATACGATGCTCACACAGGGATGATGATGACTGCTCAGTTGAAATCACTTGAGCCTCCATCTCCAACAAATTGCAGCTCATGATATTACAGTGTCCTATGCCAAAGAGCAAAATCTTACCTTCCTCAATCCTCAATTACTTTTCAGTATACCATTTGAATGTCTATCTATTTAAATAAGCTATTTATTTGGATAGACTTAGCCCTAAGATATTTTAGCAGCAATCAARTGTCTCAAAATGATTTTAAAGGAATTTAGCCTTAGCATCTTCTCTGATGAGATAGGAAAATATTCTCATTTGAAAGAGAGGGACATAGTAAAAAAAATGAGCTGTTAAAGAACRGAGTGGAGGTCTCTGGCTAGATCTGTGCCTCTCATTTCCTAGCGCTGCCTGTGATAAACCACTGTCCTGCCCTTTTCCTCTGGATTGATGCCATGCTTTTCTCCCTTCACTGTWCTCCATTGCCTAAAGAAGGCTAATAACTTCATAGGAAAATGAGATATGTAGCTATGTTACTCTTCCATATTCAAGTCATTGAAAAATATAATAAGGCCATTTATCTCCATGCCACAGCTTATGTCAATAGTTTCTTGATGAAATGTACCCATAACCACAGTGGTATACTGTGAGTCCCAAAACAACTTAGATTTGGATGAACAGAGGATGATAAATACATATTGGAATTCATGAAAATTATTGATTTTGTACAGTCACACACAGAAACCTACTATAAAGTGTTGTGCTTGTACGGCTGCTTATCATTGCATGAGCTGAATACAGTCATATTTCAGTGAATTCTAATAAAGTGAAATGTCACTTCAAACATTTGAATTAAGGTCCAGTTACTTAAACGAATCAGACTGTGCAAATTTCAATTTTAATAATAATGAACCTTAATTAGCAATGTTATGCTATGGGGGAAAAACTTTCATGATGAGCATGCACATGTCAGTCCTGTGTTTGATTGCTAAGTTAATGAATGTTACTTGAAAGTCTCCCCTCTCATTTTCACAAGCTAGAGATTTCTTATAGTATGCCAACTTTGAGCACTTTGAAAACCATTAGTAAAACATTACATCTCTGGCATTATATGAGAAATACATTAATCRAATTATATATATGAAAAGAACAAAATATAAATAAGAAAAGAATAAATTATTAGATAGCAAATCTATTCTAAAGCTATAAATTTATGATATTTAGATTTTTTTTTGTTTGCTTAAAGATTTTATTCCTTTCACAGAAGTGATATATTCTGATCAGTACCGCTTTGCACTTTTAAAAATTTGGAATAGTGATTGATTAGAATAGTTCAACTAGAATAAACAGATCATGACCTCATTTAAGTTAAACTGCTCTTAACTGGCTCTCCAACATCTTAAAGAAATTTTAAGGTACTTCAAATATTTTCATTAAAACGGTCTGGAAATAGACTTCTTTTTTCTAATCTCGAGTCAGCAGGCTTTAGACAAGATACTTCTGATCTGGAAAGATTATTCCTTCAACCTTGCTTGCTGCAGWATAAGGCTTGCAGCACCTTTGCTTTTACTAATATACATTCTATTTTGCTGTACAGTTATGATATCATCTTAATTTCTGAAAGGAAATTTCTAAAAGGAATTTTGAGGAATCAGAAATTAGTCAAAAGAAAAGTCTAGTGCATGTGCAACTTGGCACTGGATATCTCTAGTATTTTAATACATTTTGTTCAGTCTCTGAAACAAAATCTATAGTCCTAGCATTAGGACTTTTAAATATACTATTTATTGTTTGTCAGAAAACACTTGTCCAAAAATCTAAAATTTATGTGGCCCATATAGCAAAACTCTTGCCTAGAAAAGATTTTTAATCTAAGATTGTATTTCTGAAAACAGTTAGATGTGACAAGATCAGGGATTTGGAATATAGATTTTCCACACTGCAGGTGAATGACCTGAAGCAGAAAACCTAACATTCTGTAGCATTTACATTGACTTTCTATGACTGCTTCCCCATCATTTCATATGTTGCTTACAGTGGGGAAGAAACATTTAAAGCTTTTCTGACAGAAAGTGTAATTTGAATTTATAGGTTTCTGTGTGAAAGATCATTTCAACCAGACCAAAATACCTTGGTCCCAACTGAGTGTCAATCATTGGTCGGGTTTTATAATTGTGTTTTCTTGAAGTTCATACTGTTAGAGTTGGCATATTGAGATCACTCTATCCAGGCACACATGTGCCTTCACCATAGAGCTCCTAATATCTCAACAGAGAAGAATCAAAAGATAACACCTGCCTGGCTCAGAGATGTAGATGGTCTACATAATTGTCCTGAAGTCACCAACACTATCAAATGCATGAATTACTAAAAGACCAGTGCAGAAGTATCATGTAGCCAGAATACAGAAGAGAGATTGTTTCTCAGGCATTAGTTTTATCCTATGTAGCATCAAAAAGAAGATAGTATGATGGAAGAGATTCAATCCTTACAAAGATAAACTAGCTTTTTAATCAAAATTGAAGCGATTTCTTCCCAAACAATATCTCAGAAATGACAGGTTTTCATTGACCTGTACTCAGATATGTACATATATSAGTTTCATTAGTCCCCTCCAGCAACCAGCTATTACAGGAACTATTTTTTTTTCAAACAAATTCTGCATTTGAAAAAAAAGAAGGAAATTTTAGCAAGGTTGCATCAAAGAAAACAGGCAAGGATTCTATGTAAGAAATTATTACAATAAAGACAGATTTGCTTAAAACACACACAGATTAACTGCGCCAGTYGCCATGCATGAGTCTTCCACATAAACACATACGATGCCATTCAGTCACCAGTCATCTTTTTACTTCTTTTTCTAAAACTTCAGCAAGATTAAACTTCAAGGCCTCAATTTCCAATATGCTATCCAATCATCATTTAGGATCATTCTTTAACAGATGCTTTTAAATCTCAACTATGGATTAGTGATAAAATGCATGCAA
Organism: Nothoprocta perdicaria; assembly: GCF_003342845.1. Taxonomy (NCBI): domain Eukaryota; kingdom Metazoa; phylum Chordata; class Aves; order Tinamiformes; family Tinamidae; genus Nothoprocta; species Nothoprocta perdicaria. The sequence goes on from NW_020456110.1 coordinate 3,193,223, forward strand.
ATACATCCAAGAAAGTCAAATCYTCAGATTCAAGGCAATCACAGATAGGACTGTTTGAAGTGCATAAATTCCAACTTGATTCTCCCATATACATTTGAAATAAAAATGGGCAGTAGACATATAAGATTTTTTGTAACTTCAGGTACCTTCTTGGGCTTAGAAAAGCTGATTAAAAAGCTCTSTAAACTTGGAAATAGTCACAGAGATCAGTTTGAGACTTCTGTGACACCTACTATTTTTGGCTGTCATTTCTATTTCTAGCTAGTTCAGATTGTAAAGTGCTGCACCCTGCATCAATTTTTTGATATTTTTAATTTTCCTGTGTCTTCTCTTACTTTCATTTCATTACTTTATAAGCCATTTTCCTTGATGGAAATACCTTCTTCTTCTCAAAAATACTGATGCTGAGTGTCAACAGATAGTTACCTGTTTTAAAAGAGTTAAATGTTCAACCAATTGGGAAATGCATAGCAAAATACATTCAAATAGCAATAAATCACTCTGTCTCTATGTATGCAAGGCAGTTTACACATTTGTTTATACAAGTGTTTATACATATGTTCATATAATCTTTCATCAGAAATAAAGAAAAGAACACAGAATGGGAATCATCACAAGCATTTCCTCCCCCAAACCTAACTCTGATTAATTCCTTTCGTCAAAGAGGAAAAAGCTTTTACATTATTATAAAGGAAACAAAAGTGGGTATAAGGCATAGAGTTAAAATACTTGACAGTGTTATACATGATAATTGCTTGGTATCTAGCATGATCACTGTCAAASTATTTGTGAAGATAAGCAGCACTCTCCAGAGAAAATGCTATTCCTGAACTGTTCTATAGGAGTTTTACTTTTTACCAAGGAATACAATAGAGAAGCTAATTATCAGAAGAAACTAATGGACTTGCCTGCTTCAAAAAGGTCTAACATCATTAAAAATGATCTAGTTAGTGGCTCAATTCCTTGCATAAATCAGCCAAAATGTGCATACCTCCAAAATATGCAAGCCTCCATTTCTTTTTAATAAAGATAGGTACCATCTACGAAAGAACTCTCTTGAACCAGGATTATTAAAGCAAGCTTAYTGAAATGCTAAATTTTGATCAAGTTGGAAGGGGACAGCTGAAGGAGGAGTCAGTTAAAGAGAATGTGGATTATTTTGTTTTGCAAATATTTGGACATTACTGTGTCCTTTTAGAAATATAGACAAAAAGACATTAATGGTTATRCAGCCAGGAGAAATGGCAAGGACCTCGGAATTCAGCCTCCATCCTCAGGTCCTCTTATCATATTTCAGTTCTTCTCAAACTCTCCAAATAGTGAAGTGGTTAAGTATAATGTCATGCACAAAATRCATTCATTGAATACATTATTTTATTTGATGGAAATCATATATCATTGACTTTCTAAACAGTGTGGCAAAYTCTATGTAATTGAAATATAATGCAAGAATAATCACAGACTCATCTGATTTATCAAAATATTATGTTACATATAGCCTGCTACCTGATAGATCTTTTTTTTTTTTTTTTAAGAATGTCAATGCCTACATAAAATAGAGGACAAATAATAARTTCTAAAACTAAATACAGAATTTGAGTCTTATGGTCAATATAAAAACAGCTAAAGTACTGTTCTATCTCACAATCCCAAATCCCCCAAAGTCCTCCCACATAAACAAATTTTCATACAAGAAAGCATTAAACAAAGCTCACTTCATTTCTACATATTTATAGAAAAACAGGAAAATGTTTCTTACGTCTGTTCATACTGCTGCTAGAGATAAAAAAAAAAGTATACAAAGGTATTTAGAAACAAACACAAAATGATAAATTGGGCTGTGTGTGTGATGAGAAGCAGAGGCTGAAAAAAAAACCTATTTCTTTTGATGTAAAAAGAAAGTATCAGTTCTTCTTACACTGGAAACTTGCACTCTGCTTTCATGCTGTGAAGTTCAGGAGCATTAAATTATTTGAGGCGGTAGCCTCCTATAGAGGATGCTGTGYAAGCCTAAAACTTGCAGAATTATGAAATATTTCAGATGTAAACTCCTTCTAGAGGTGACTTAGTCCAGCTTGATTTCCCATCCCTGTTCAAAATGGGGCCGACTCAGTCCAGTTTGTTTATAACCTTTTTCAGCTAAGTTCTGAACGTATTCTTGGATGAAGAATTCATGGGACAGATCCCAAGGGCAAATCTATTGAGGGMAAGCTGCTGTGTCTGAAGCTCTGAAACATTTTTTAACTTAGCACTTTTTATTTAGCATTCTTCCCTTTGTGTGACCACAACACTAAGAGATATAATGGCAGAAAAGACTGTAAAATAAATCTGTGATGACTTTTACATATATGCATTTTTATATTTCTGTAAACCTACATTAGAATCTGCTTTGAAAAAGCTGCAAAAGAGAAGCAAGTAAGCTAAGGCTGAGAAACCAAAATCAGGAAACAGGAAATCAGAATACCTGTCTCCATATACTACTTTTAATTTCCAACAGCCTAGGAGTGTTTAATTCATAATTTGCTTAAAGACTCCAGGAAGATAAGCTTTTTATTTTTATTTTTGTTAATATTTTGAGAAGAATGAGTGGAGGAAAAAAGGATAAATAAATTAATATAAATCTTTTTTTTTTCTTTTTAATAAACTCTGTATATTTTCATTGGATTCACCTAGCCCTCTACAATCTAATAGCCATTTMTTTTTGACAGACTGTCTGCTACAGTTCTAACAAAACGCAAAAACACAAAACCCAACAACAGAACTGATCTCCCTTCCTCTTTAGTGACAGGTAGATTCCATAGCCAAAGATCATATTTAAAAGAAGTTTTCACAAAGTTTGGGTTTCTAGTACATGCAGCATATAAATTACTCACAGGTTCTTCATATTGCCTCCCTAGTCAACACTGCTCACAGCACATCAAGACACAATTTACTGTTACTTAAAGAGAGGCTTTAAGCTACTGAGTGTTCGTACTCTCATTCAGTCTTCAGGAAGCACTCAAACTCTTTTCTGCAACCACTTTAAATTACCTCTCTCATTTGCTTAATTCAGCAACTTAGCCTCTGGTCTTATTTCTTGGAAATGATACACTACGCAGTCACTGTCCACTTTACTTCTCTCCAGTATATAAGAGTTTGTTCATGTATTTAGCAAATGTTAACAGCAGCGTGTTAGGTACAGCCCGATTCCTTTTTTGATTCAACTTTGACACTAGGAACACACAGCAGCAAAGCAGCATAGCCAGAAATTCTGTGCATTGCACTGCTAAAGAAAAAATGCTACCACATTATGCAATTGTTCCCCCACCAAAATAATCTTAATTTCCTTCTTTCTCCTCCATTTGATCACATTATAAAAACATTTTTCCAGCTTAGACAGAATTTTTTTCTGCTTCATTACGTTAGCTTTTTCCCTTCCCTCAATTCTGCAGTGAGGAGAGCCCCACACACGCASAGACACATGCACACACACATCCCCTCTCTCAGTCTCTCTGCTTTTAGCAATAATTTGCACATAATGGAACAGCCAGAGGGGGGTTTGATCAATGACCTCTGTCTCGGAGATGCTGTTCCAAGGGAAACACATCTGCCAACATAAAGTATTGGAGCAATCATAGCTCAGTGAGCGCCGTAATAAGCAACTGTTACACTGGAGCCATCAGTCATGTTCAGTTACAGACCTGAAAGGATACGGCACCTCAGGGAGCAATGTCCTTCCATAAATTTGGGCAGCAATGAAGAATGATTTGCAATCAAGTAATAAAAGGCCTAAAAAAGGTCCACCATGCATACTAACATCCCATACAGCTGACAAAGAAAATAAAAAACCTTGGCATTGTTTGCTCGTTATGTAAACTACACAGCTGTCCAAGCAATTAAGATATGATTTTGGGAATTCTCTCGTAAAAATTTGCTAACAGCACTTCCACTTGTGAAAGTGACATTCTTCTTTATCAGTAAAGTGCATTTCATTAAGGTAATGCAATTTCATCTAGCTTAATAGTAGGAATTGCTTAACCTTATGGCAAGAGTACGTAAACAACATAAAATTAATGACACTCCGTGCATTGTGGGAATAGATTTGCATTAGTGACAGCATTGATCAAGCAATAGAGAAACTAACATGCACTCCCAATTGTTGGAACTCTAGGGATCTCTGTAAGCTATACGCAATGTCATATTTCTGCTCTTCTGACTGCAAAACTGTTTTTTTAAAAAAGACTAAATCCACAGTAAGCCGTGCAATTTTTCATTACTAAGCTTAATGAAATAAACACAATAAAAGGACACAGATCTGACAGAACACATCTGCAGAATCAGGCTAAAAATATAAGTGAAATAAAAGTGATGGGCAAGTGTCTTTTAGAAGAGGCAATTCACTTCAAATGTGCAACACCAACATGATTAATGAGGGGTTTTTTTTCCTCCATTCTCTTAGATGTGAAAATTTTACAGTGCTACTGCTACATCACTTCACATTTGGGTACTTTTACAGATCAAGCTACATCCATCCTACTTATATGCTGTCCTTTTACCACTAACAGTACAGGTGGGTGTCATTATGTGGCATCATGGGCAGCACCAGAGGGCACCTAGCAGGATGTCCTACCTTTCTTCTCTGGTAATAAGGTTTCAGACATGTATATCTTTGCATGCATATGAACAAAACTTGTTTGGGATAATCTAACTCCTGCCTCTCAGGGGATGCTTTCCTTCAGCTCCTTTTGATGACAAAGTTCAAGAAGCTCGTGACTTCTGAAAGAAGATTTGGAATTTCCTGAAAGTCTCCCAGACCATCATGAATATGGGCAAAGCAGAAATAACCGCTATTAATACACCAGTTAAAGAAGCCAACAGATGAGATTTCAGACATTCACTAAAAATGACAATGAAAGCATGCAGTGGAATCGAGGAAACAGCCTAGAAAGACTACTGGTCCCTTTTGTCATCTACCRGAGTTGGCTAGGTTCAGCAAGGTTGGTTTTTTTGTTTGTTTCTTTGTTTTTTGTATGTTCATTTTAAATAATGTTTCTGAAACAAGCCTCTATAAAACAGAATAAATACTCAAAAAATCACTATTTATGAACTCCAGCAAATCTACTATGTTACACTTAAATAAGGAGTTGATTAAAAAAAAAAAGAAAAAAACACATACACACATGACATGTCTGCTGCTCCAAGTCAGAAATGTATGAAAATACATTCAAAAATTGCTTCTTTATTATTATATAACACGCATAATATACTCATATGTTATATATGACTTATATATTCAGAAATCTTCCTTTTAGTATAGGCCAAATTTTTACAAAGTAAGCCAAAAAGCAATGCTTTGTATAAGTACAAAGCTGAATGTTAGTTACCAATATTTATATATAACACCAAAGACTTGTTCTAAGCTCAGCTTTGTTCCAAGGAAATTGCTTAATAAAACTCACCTGAAGTGCTCTCACATTATTAACTTTAGTACCAACAGCACGAGCAAGAATAACAGTATGAACAAGAAACTCATCATCCTTCAAGGGGGAAGAGAGAGATGGAGCATTTTAACAGAGATCAGCAAGTTGCCTTGGTCATCAGGGAACACTGCTTTTGTTGTTTGATTTTTTTTTTTCAGGATATTGTTCATTTCAAAGCTCTTAATTTAAAGGACAAAAACTAACTCTGTCTTTCTTCCAGACGAAAGATGTAAAAGGAATTACTAACTGTAAATCTCCTTCACTTAAATAACTTAGTGCCAAAAGATGCCTCTGGCTACAAATACTCTTACTGAAGCAAAGTACACGTAGTAGACAAGATGTGAAGAAACAGCAGTATTGGTCTCAACTCTCCTTAAGCTATAGCAATCCAATGTGTTATTTGAAACAACAGTTGGTGACACTTTCAGATAATATTGAGTTTGACTCTACATTGAATATGTCCTTTTCATGTCAAAGCCATTCCCCAATGGGGAAAAAAAAAAAAAAAAAATCAAAGTTGTGAAAACAAGAGCTGTCATACAGCAAGCAAGAGGACATTTTACCGGCAATCGTCAGGCTCTTTGATTACAAAGACCTACGGTGGGAAAATCAGACAAATGGCAATCTCCTCGGACTTACAGGTGTCAGGATGTCATTCTAAATGGCAGGCCAGATTTATTGCCAGATTAACAAGATTAGGGTAGAATGAACATTATAAATCCTAAYTCTAACATGTCTAAGTCAGTACAATTCCAAAGTCCATGAAAGAAGACAACTTCTAGGTATAGGACAGGCAGGTCTCTGCACGGATAATCTCTAAAACAAATAAGAAGGCAAATTCAGAGGATGCAATATACAAATCCTTAAAGACATTTTTAGACCTAATCAGTTTACTGCCATGACAGTAGGACTTCAGAACATTATAACTAAGAGGGATAATTTAGTCAGGAGAACTGATCCCAATCAATGCCTAACAACTCTTGAAAAGTCTTAAGAGTCTTAGACTCAGACTTATAAAATAAGCTTTTCTACACACATTCAAAGATTTTTTTCCCCTCTTTTTTTTGCAAGTCTACTGGAAGTTGCTAAGCTAAGATCCCCTTATCTCTATCTGCTATTACATACCATACAGTGCTTTGTAGAGGGAAAAAATAAAGGAGAGAATAAATCTGAACAAAAGATTTCTGTCTCTTTCACAAATTAGTCTTCTGTTCTTAAAAGAAGGGAATAAGCCCAACAGTAGGCTTAGGGGTAATGCCAAAATGCTCTCCAGAAGTGGTTAGTTTCTATGGGAATTTCTAAAGTCATTGCTCAACTCTAAAAATAAAACCTTTAGAGTGTGTTATTATTTTTTCTAGTTATAGCTCCCAGGCCTTACAAAAAACACTCATGTCTCAAAGAAAGATAAGAAGTGAAAAAAATCTCAGATCCAAACAAAGATGCATTTCCATGGGCCAAAACAAGACAAATTTCCTGAAATTCTGTGGAAAGGATGACTAAACCAGGGCCACTATGTCTTATTTCCTCTAACACTTTCATTTAATTGATTCCATTCTTTATGTTTCCAACTCAAAAAATGCTATCCTACACTTCTGATTCTCCATGTTCTTCAGGATTGTTTTCTATTCTTCACACAAAAAGGAATCTTTTTTTTATATTAAAGCTGACTTATCAATACTGACCTCAGTYGGAAATAGCCACCTACTAATCACTGAATGAAAACTGTAGATTAAGGAGAGGTAGGAGAGATTAACACAATTTGCTTTCTTTTTGAAAAGATGTATTTTAAGCAGAAGACATTGTTTAGCATGCCAAATTTTTTGGCTACACCTTTTCTGTGCCCTTCCTAAAACTGAGTTCTTTCAATTTCTGTGAATAGAAAGAACTCACACCTTCCTCCTCCTTGTTTTCCCTTTCATTAATGTTTATACTAATAACCTTTACTGTTGCTTTGTGAATGAATAGACAGCGTTCTTAGCATTAGGGGCTATTTTTTTGCAGTCCAGATGATTAGGGCTCCAGTAAAATGAATGACAACATATTCATATTCATTTACACCTTACAATAGGTCACCACTTACAGTAGATTTAAAATAAAACAAGACTTTTCACAGAGTTCATGCTAATAACTATATCTTCTAACATAATTAAAGCACTTCAATTAAAGTACTAAAGTCACTTAGTTGAAAGTGACTCATAAAACTCATTTTGATTAGATTCACATTTAGCTCAGTTACCAATTACCAGTTACTTTCAATACTTCTTCAAATATATATTCAAGATAAATATTGGACTGCATAGCAGCCACTATTTTGCATCAGGACTAGAGAGATATTTCCTCACCTACTACATCATAGCTATCTTTAAGTGGAAATTATGTAACAAACACATTACTTTTACCTTTCCCATCCCTCCACTCTACATAGCACACACAAATCTAACATATTTTGAATGTTTAAAGAAGATCGCATTAAGAAAAAAGAAAACTGTTCATGACACACAACTCACCTCAGAAAGACATTACTGTGAATATTTTATTTTCCTGGATAATATTAAGGGAAACTATAACATTAATCAAGATGCTCAACATTATTTCCTGAATACTGAATACTGAATATCTGCTTTAATGTAGGAAGGTCTTGTTATTTTGAAATGCTTTAGAGTAGACTCTTGATCCACTGAAGACCTGGCCCTCTTGCTCGGTCTAGGAGAACGTACAACTCCATTGACTACATGCCCTTAAATTGCAGTAGACTGTCTTTGGTCATCTCATTTAGATATAAGACCAAGTGATAATCTCCAGATCTGTTTCATAATAATATAAATATTTAATAATTTTGATTAAATAACAAACATAGGAAACAGTCTCCACTGAGTTTCAGCTCGCTATTACCACCCCAAACTCTGGAACTCTTTAAAATATTTTATGAGAGGATATTAAGTTGAAAAGAATTAGTATTACCCAGTTATCATCTAGCAAGGCTGTTACTCATTTCAAGCAACTTTCTGTGTTTGTACTGACATCCAATCATATTTGCTTTTTCGTAAGCATACTTTACTTATATAGTTACTGCTATTAAATCTGCTATTAATACAGCTGCTATTAAATCTCTTACCTCTTTCCCTAAAGAACTGATATTTCCTACAATACTTTGGCCAGATTCATAGAAATCTGAAGGTTCAGTCAAGGGAGGGAAAAAAAAACAGTATTTTGGCATTACTTTTTTGGCTTTCAAACAGTAAGGTTGGGTAGAAAAGTCAAAATTAATATATCAGAGATCTCTGCCAGGTTTTTATAGCATTACAGGATTTTTCAGCTATAAAGAAACATATTGAATCTTTAGAGCACAGCCCATTCTTCACTGCTTCAGTTGTCTCCTTTTGTTTACAAGACTCTGCCATCCCTCTCTGTGAATTGAATGCTAAACTATCTCTAGAGAGACGTTATATTGCTTACAGAATGCCTCAGCAGATGGTGCTTCCTGTTGCAACAGAAGGCTGTGATTACACCTGAACTCTTCAAGAACTCTAACTTAAACAGAAACACAAGATAAATGAAAGTCTTAAAGCTCTATCCTTTATATCCCGTTTTCCCACATTTAGGATATATTAATAAATAAAGTCCTAGATTTGGAAACTGCTAACATTCCCTCATTGGAATGGTATGTCAGACTATTGCTGACACAGTCGCCATTTCTGATACTCAGTCATTTTATACCTTGTTACAGCACTGTTCATTAGTTATAAAATGGAATAGACCTTCACCAAGAAGTGTCTATAAAGACAAAATGAAGCACCACGAACACCATCTGGWTTCAAAAGTTCAATGTTCTATAGCAGTTTGCCACTGCATGTGAAATGGACCTTTTTACAAGAAGATCTATGAAGTCTTTGCAGCTGCATGCATCTCTTCTACTCTACTACTGATCCTTTAGTTTCAGTAAAATGGAAGGAACACTGAAAGCTAATATTAGGACCATACAATTTAAAAGCATGACCTAAAACCAGCATCATAGCACTTAATTATCCAAAGAATGCATACACATTTATCAGATAGCTAAATGAGGTATCAAAAGGCAACCTTTTAGAATATAAAATTTCAATAATTTACTTTCTTTTTATCTCCCAGTTGCTGCTCTGTACTGTTCCACTGGTCTGCCTGCAAAGCTGATAGATGAGGCAGGACAGAACACAGCTAGTACTACCTTTTGGGTGGGTGTGTTGTTCCCAGAACTAAAGAATCTTATTTACCTGGCAGAGAAAGGACATTGTTGGTTGCTGTCTACATGGTCCTCCCCTTGCCTCCATTTGTAGCTTTGCCTTTTTTGTTTTTTTTCTTCTGGTCTGAGTGCTTTTAGCCATTGCTTAGATGGGAATCAACATTTAGATTCCATTCCTTTACAACGCCTAAGAGCTCTTGGGACCTTGTGAAAAGGACTCAGTCAAGAATAAGCCTAGGTCCTTCTCCTAAGGGGCTATAATGGTTTCCTTTTGTTACTGGTTATTTATTTTCTATGACTTTCCATGCTACAGAAACAGAAGGAGACACATTCACAAGGATGCTACTAGTACCTGAATGCCAAGCATCTTACACAGCTGTTCACTGAAGGTGAAAAGGTTAATCATCCAGATTTCCTGACCAGATACAAAAGCCTTAAGTGATGCCCCATCGCAGTAGGTGTCCTCAGACTGAACTGAATAGCAAATTAAACTTGAATCTCAGGTCTAGTAAATTTTTTTAAAAATTCACCTTTTAAATAGGCAGATGAATCACAGAAGTAAGTTACCATTGTTTTGATGGACTTTCAGAAACAGAACTTTTTTGAAAACTGTAAAAACTACTAGATTTGAAGAACCTTTTTTAAAAAAARAATAAATAAATATAAACAGAATATAAGTCCTAGAAGCAAGTTGAGACATACCTGGATGGCAGAAGTCATCAGTGAGAAGCTTGTCTCACTGGGACTTGCATTCTCAGGACACAACCATACAAGGCAACACAGAGMTACTTGTGTCATTATATTACTACTAGAATTCACACCAGATTAACCTATTCAGGATTTTCATTCTCTTTTCAGTTTTCATTCACCTTTGCTAATGTTAGGGACATCTGGAGATCATCTAGTCCAACCCCCTTGCTAAGGCAGGGTCACCAAGAATGTACTGGACAGCATTGTGTCTGGGCAGGTTTTGAAGATCTCCAGAGAAGGAAACTTTTGCAACACCTCCGGGCAGCCTCTTCAGGTACTCTGTCATCCTCACAGTCAAGAAATTTTTCCTCAAATTCTGGCAGAACTTCCTGTGCTTCAATTTGTGACCACTGTCTCTTGTGCTATCACTGACCACTACTGAAAAGAGACTGGCCCTATCCTCCTGACAGCCTCCCTTAAGATATTTGTACACGCAAATTAAATCTGTCAGTCTTGCCCAGGCTGAGCTGGCCTGGCTCCCTTAGCTTCTTCTCATAGCAGAGATGTTCCAGCTCCCTATTCAACTTTGTAGATCTGCACTGGACTCTCTCCAGTAGTTTGTCTGTTTTCTAATGGGAAGTCCAGAGCGAAGGGCTTCTTTATTTCTTCAAAGAAAGAAATCGGATAGCATTTTTGATGGAACATAGAGATAATAAATTAACATGCAATGATCAAGRTAAGTCAATAATCAGATCAAGTGTCACCATCCAGAAGAAAGTACATTTGAACATATGAGTACGAACAGGTTTCATTCTCCCTTATTACTGGGCCAAAAACTGCTGTCCAAGGTAAACATCTTGGATGCTTACATTTCTTTTATTTCTGTACATATATCATCTTTCAATTAGAACATTTAAAAAACCCATCCATCACTCATTCTCCCATTGCACTGGCATCAAAACAGTATCTTCAATAAACTTCTTATGCTATCATTAAAATTCTATTTCAAGCAATCTTGTATTGTTTGTCTTACCTCATGCAATCTGCCCATACATACTTTCTCTGCACCCTCTCAGTTTTTTTAGCTCACCTGTTAATGTCAGATACATAATTTCACCTTCCACATTTGCCTCCTGTTTCATGTAATTGCTCATCTGTTAAGTAATTTCATCTTCTCACATACACCCACTCTTTTCCTCGTTTGTGTGCCTCCCCAAAGTTTCTATGAAAAAATCCTACTCTGATCATATAGAGTATGGCCATAAAAGAGCAAACAGACAGAAAATATAACTGCTCGGTCACTGTCACTTTTGCCTTCACTCTTCTTGTTTGCTCAGTGTAGGCAGTTCAGTCACTCCAAGCATACAGAAGCATTTTTAAATAGGAAAAAGTAGTCTTAGACTGAGGCTAGTTAAAGAAAGCAATGCATTGCTCAATTACCACTCCAAATACAGAGTGTAGGCTTTTTGTGTGTGTGTGGTCAAAGATGTTGCACACTTGACAGGACAGCTTCACGAAACCAGAAAATTTACACCTGAGGGAATACTTTTTCCATCCTCATCATAGCATATAGTCACAGCTTACCTGTCTTGATTATCAGAGAAGCCCATTTCTTTCTTTCYCTAGGGATTAGTTCAGAAATATCCTCTATTATTTAAAGTCTGCAGAGCACTTTCACACATTTTCACAGCTTCTGTGGAAAACAATCCTTCCTGTGCCTCACTCTAGTTTTCAGTCAGAAATTCCAGCTTCCACCACCTTAGTAGTCCACTGTCACCACCTTTTTTTTCCAATATAAAATATTTTTAAGATAGAGCTTTATGTTTCCCAGGGAAAAAAAAAATCACATACAGACAAACCACACTTTGCCGGAATCTCTGAAAGGCAATAACCCCTTGCAAGTTTTTGTGAGGCACCCAACACATTTTAAAGGAACCTAATAAACAATAAGTCATTTCAGACATAGCCAAAACATTTCCAAACTTTGCAGTTACATTTTTCCATACTTTTTGGTCTGAAAAGAGCATTTGGTTGACAATAATAGGTCAGAACTGAGCTGAGGAACTGGTGAAGGAGCAGTCCTTTGAGTGATAGGCAAGAAAACAACAACAACAACAACAACAACAACACTCTCTTCTCTCCAGGATCTGTGATTCCAGAGGGCTGGCCTGAGCAAAAAATAGTATTCAGTAACTCTGCCTCTTCCGTGTCTTTTGTAACCCGGACACCCACTTCATTCAGCAGCAGACCCACATTTTCTGTAGTGTTCCTTTTGCTATGTATTTGAAGAGGCCCTTCTCATTGTCCTTAACATCTCTTGCCAGATTTATTTCCAAATTTGCCTTAGCTTTCCTCAAACCATCCCTGCATGTCCTCACAATATTCCTAAATACTTCCTTCTGTTTGAGTTTTGCCAAAATCTTCTTGCTCATCCATAGAGGTCTCCTGCACCTCTGTCTGACTTGTTACTCACAGAGATGCACCAGTTTTGAGCATGGAGGATGCCTGAATACTAACCAGATCACTTGTCCCTTTCCCACCCTCCGCTAAGCCACTCCTCCTAGCATCCTAGYCCCAGGGATTCCTCCAGGCATGTCCCTGAAGAGGCCAAGGTTGGCCCTTCTGAAGTCCTGGGTTGTAGTCTTACTCATCACCCTGCTTCCTCCTCGTTGGATCTCCAATCAATACTAGGGTTGGTTTTAACAGTATGTCTGGAGTCTGTGTTCTCCTCCAGTTAATACTTAAATTATGAATGCAATACACAATGCCTATCAATAAAAATAAGTAAAAAAACAAACAAACAAAAAAGGGTTTAAAACAGATCACATATATTTCATGAACAGAAAATTTAGTTACAACTCCAGTGACGTTTGTTTTGGCTACTAAGCACTTCTTTACCAGAGTAACCCATGTTCTCAAAAACATGAGAACAGCAGCATCTTTACACCAGTTGCTGTCTTCACAGAAGACTAGTCTGCTTTGAGGAGACAAATCTGTATAACAATTCAAATGCTGGAACAAAGAACAGAGATATTAAGATGATTATGAGATTAAAAATGATAACTTAGCCTTAATCATTGCTATTCTATCCCAGTAGGCAAGAACTCTGAGCACCAAAATAGAGGAGATCTAGCGAGAATCTACAGAAACTAGTATCAATACTTGCAAAACTAGTATCAATAGATCAGTATGTCTACATCACTATATAAAGGTGCACAGTATATTTATTTGCAACCTTTTTAGGAACAGTATAACAGAGTCCATCAAGTCTTTGCAATAGGAAGTTATGCACATAAGTTAAACTCTACTTCTAAAACTGTAGCTAAGCTGCATACCTGAAGACATATGTACATTTTTAAAAACATTTAAATAGAAGACACACTTTCTATTTAAATAGAAGACAACAAGGTTCTCATCTAGGAAGCAAGTGTAACAGAACTCATGAGGTCTTTGTACACGTCTCATTTAAAATCAGTGAAAAACAGTAAGGACATTCTCCATTTCAAGTTACTACAAAAAATAAAAATCACCTGAGGTACTGAGTAGTAGGCTAAGAACATTCCTTTAGCTATATATATCTGAAAATTTCATGTTATATACAAAGCCTCAGCTATGAGTTGTTCCACATATTCAAAAAAAATAAGGAAAAAACAGCTGCACATAGTCCAAATGTTTTCTAAGTAATCTTCTACTCCCCCAAACCAGACAGAGATGAAACACATCTGTATATAGCCCTGTCTCCAGGCATTTACATGTTTTTATTTCTTCTTCTAAACGAAAAACAGATAATAGTAATGGAAAAAACAGCAGGTGAGAAAAATTTAGGTGTTTATTAAACTTCATAGGTAACATAACATCCTGATAAATTAAAGGATGTAGTAGTCATTCACAAGTGCACATCATCAGACTTTGCGGAAGAAGCACAAAACTGAAGTCTTTCACAACTCTTTCAAGAGGTTCTAAAAAAGCCACACTATGAAGAAACAGTTAAGATTTGTTTTTCTCAAAGGAGGAATAAATAAATAAATGTATTTATWTAAAAATCACCGGATGGTAAATCCAGGAATATTGTACAGCTACTTCCCTTATCCTCTTCTCCTGCATAAATTTTCAGCCAAGACGTACATATCAGTCATGATGATTAAACAACTCTTTTTTGTTTTGAACCAAGTAAGAACATTGATGGCATGTTTAAATAAATATAAATAAAATATTTTGGTTACAGGGATAGCTAAAAATGTGTTATAAAAAGGATCTTTATCAAATTGATTGTTTAGATATGAATTTGTTGCAACACTACATATAACAAGTCATTGGTTTGATAACAGCTTTCAAGTTGTTGAACTTCCAAACATTAAACTATATCCATAGAGTTTACAGTTGCAAATGCTGGCAATTGAATACCTACAACGGGTAGCAGAGCCTACTCAGTCTTTTGCATGCTTTCTTACTGTCCAGGAGTTCTAATTTTTGACTCAAGCACMGAAGAAAAAACATATATATATACAAATTTAACAAGGATGAAATAAAGTTTATATTGATATGGAAAAGGATTCTTATGAATACATCATTTAGTAAAAAATAATAGCCTCTCTACAGATTCTTCTCAAACATCATAGAATTTAGTCATGTACGAATTTTGTCAGTGAATAAATCAGATTTAAGTGTGTAGCCGAATTACACCCACAGATCATAGCAAAGTGAAAAATATTCATACATACACATCAGCCAGATGACATGCATAATAATTGCCAGACTTAGCAAAATGGACATTTCCTTTTGAAAATAATGGGTGATTTTGGCTCAGGTTCTCTGATCTTACCACTTTTAAATATAGCACAATTTCAGATTGGATACTGATCCATATTTTGTAATCTGAGTTTGCATAAATCAGGAAACTGCATGGAATTTCATGACGTTAGCTAGGTAATTTTATACTTAAATACACATTTTTTTTCCACAAGGTAGTTTTATTGAAGGTGAAGGTAGTTTTATTCATGTTAATAAATTAGCAACTAGCTGAGAACAAGGTATTTTGCTTGGCCAATTAACAAACAAAAACCGAAATCTTTCAAAATGTTATTTTTCCTACCTATTCATTAATAAACTTACTTTCAGGTAAGGATACCAGGTGCATTGTGACTATACATAAACAAAGCCACATTCTTTCCGAAGTCCATGCCAGAAGTTACCCTCTTGACTGCACTCTTTGGAGGTTCTTTAACACAACAAGAAGAGGTATTTCCTTTAATATTTGACAGATGTAGGTACATAAAAATTTCCATTTTTTTTTTTTAAGTTTGAGTGTTAAGTCAATTCAGACATGTCTACACCTCAGAAACAGAAAAGCAAGCTAAGTTACTTCTGTTCAGAAAGACAGAAGTGCACAAGGCGTCCACATGTATTTTGCATTATCATGTCTGAATTAATATTTTGTGGTTTATTTTTCTCACTCACAGTATTAATACTGACATATAAAGAGTTTTTACTTTTACTGTGGTGCTAAGCATCACAGGCAATACTTAGCGAAAGAAGTAGTGATCTTTCTCAGACAAATCATTTTCTATTTTATATTTTCACATGCACGAAGCAGCACAATTTGCTGATACACAATTTGCTGATACACAATAAAAATACAATTTTGCCAAGTTCAAAGCTCATACAGGAGGTTTGAAAAGGATGCTCCTCTCTGCTTTGTTTACCTGTGCTAACAGCTCCAAGACTGACACCTAGTGCATGACGGGGATCCAGCTCTGCTACTAGTCAAAACACCAGTCCACATTAATTTACAATTACATTGATTTCCAATAAAATGAAATAATTCAGCGGCACTGAAAGAATCCCAATCCTTTTAGTCCCAATTTGCATACATATTCTAATTATCATTTGAATCTATTAAAAGAATAGCAAGCTTATAGACCATGAGCTTAGCAGMGTTCATCCCTTAACAGTTAAAATTGCTGGATCATTAATATCAATAACGAGCTAGAACCGCAATTAGTGTCTAAATGAAATATGCCATGAATTAGTGATTTATTATGTTTGTCAGAGAAATGTACCATCACACAGCAGGCATAAACACAGAAATGGTACCCTTTCAGAGATTTCAAAATTGCCAGGTTTTCCTAGAAAGGAACGAACAATAGTCTGCTAACATTGCTGCTTTATTTTCAGTTGAGTCATATGAAGGACATGATAGAGAATACAAGAGGAAAATTCATAAAATTAATGCTGTAATACCGCAAATTCACAAGTATTGTCTGTTAATATTTCTTTTAAACCTGCTCAGCTGACCTGCTTCCTGTATTCCTCAGATCTTGGCCTTTATCAGCTTTAAACTTCATATTCTTGCAGGGCTGCATTTCAGATACTCTCTCATTACATTGGCTCAAACAAAAATATCAGGTTCCATTACTACGCTGCTCTTCGTTTTCTGTTCTGTGCTTATTTTCCAAAATCTGTGGCATAGCAAGCTCCTAAAGCTAGGCTTGATTCTTATATCTCAATCATGCACTTCTTAATGAAACCACTGAAACCTTGCCACACATACACACAATTAAATAGCATTAAAAAAAGTTTATAATCCAAATTGATATAGATACCATTTTTACCATTCAAACTCCTCAAATATTCTATTCCCCATATCAGAATGAATCAAACGAATACAAAAAAAAAAAATTCTAAGGACAAAGTCATGAGTTACTTCTACATGACAGTCAACAAATCCTTTTTTCTACAAATGCTCTATTGTCCTATTGTAAGATAGAGATGGTTCACTTTGGCCTTCTACAGCAAGAAATATTTTATTATATATTTTATCATATATGTTTGTATATAGGTACAAAATATCCTAAAAGCCAAGTAAGTTTATCACATATAAAATTAGGAGTGACAAAAATTAATAATGTTAATTTATTTTTCATTTATTAAAAGATGTCAAGAACATGTCACTAAATTAAGTACAACATTTTAGCAACAGGAAAGATCACTTTGCTTAAATTTTTATCAGTGAAGAAACGCCATCTTTTCTGAATAAGTGAAACACACCGTAGCCAAGTGGTGACTAATTCCACAAAATTATGAACTGCAAATGAGCTGTAGCTTTATAAAAGTTTGCATCATACATTAAAACATCAAGATTGCTGGTACTCAAATGCATAGAAGAATTGCATGCTACAGATTGCTTGCAACTCAGCTAGATTATTCACAAAATTTCTTCAGTAGTTTTCTAACAAAGTTCTCTGAAAAGATGCATGCAGTAGTTTATGAACTCTAATAGAGAAGACATAATTCTACCTATTCCATCATGTTTGGCAGTCATGAAACAATAAAGGAAAATGACATAAAAGGTGTTCCAGAGAAGAGATAAACAATTGAATTTGTTTGCATAGTTTTCCTAAAGTTTTATATTGCACAGTCAGAACTTTACAAGACATTTGAAAGGCACTGTCACACAGCCAGAGGGAAACTGGACATTCTCATATCCTACCTTTTACAAAAAAAAAAAAAAAAAAAAAAAAAAAAAGTAATCTAGATTTGCAGTGTATCAAGATTGCAGTGTATCTAGATTTGCAGTTTGGGAATGAATTTGCCATGCAGTAAAAATCATTGCTGGAAAGGCCAATATATTTTCACTGCCACCATCTATCAGCGAGGTAAGACACTCAGAAATGCCTGCATCCACCACTTCTCAACATCACCTCTGTAAAAGCCTGCTCTATTCACAGATGTCCTCCTACATGAACAGCAGACCCAAATGAGAAGAATGAAAGCTGCAGTGTTTCAGAGCTAACATAGCACAGATCTGCCCCAGATTTGCACATCAGGAAAGCACAAGCTAGGAGCAGTGATTTGAACAGGGAAATATAATCATTTCACTGCTTGTCTACACCTCCTACACCTGTTTCAGTAGGAGACTGATGAAGACAGCACTTAGTATGAAGAAGGAAATTCAAGTGGGACTGAGGAAGTCTTGTAGGCAAGCAGGAGGTGAGGCTTATTCAAGTAATGCGATAGGATTATTCTATAAGCCTAACAATTAGGTTTTGAGGTTTGTCTTTACAACGAGAAACAGTTGTCAATTTCTTTTTTTTTAGATGAAAAGCTTTTTTTATTCCAAAAGAAAAGATTTAAAAAACATTTGCCAGGCCTCTGGTTAAGTTCAAAATGTTCAGCTTGAAATAAAATTTATGGGGGTTAAATATAAGGGAAAAAAAAAATCTGGGCTTCTTAGCATTTGGCTTGAAGAACTCTACCAAGAGCAGCAAGTGAATCAAGGGCCAGCTGAATGGTAATTCACATTTAGCAGTGTGCCTATCAGTCCAAGAAACCACAGCATTTCACAACACAAAAATTCAATGCCATTCTGTATTCAGTGAAGAATGAAGTTTGGCTCTACAAATAAGCTGCAAAAGCCAAGGCTAGAAAGTATATGTCACATTCTTACAGTCAGAAAAAAAAAGGGCCTTCAGAATACTCATGATAAATGGTAGGAAAAGCATTTTGGAAATGATTAAGCAGGAAACTCACACTATTAACCCCTCTCTCAGGAGCAGAATGCCAAGATTCAGACCTCTCGCTCTACTACAACCACTATTACCATTGCGCAGCTTTTCTCCAGGATCAGATTTCACTTCTGAAGATATAATGTGACATGGGGAATACTAGCACAGTAAGTGATCATAATTCTGGAACACAACTTGGATACCATCRAAATAAATAAGCTAACTAACAATTTTACTTCATTATTGTCTTGAAGCACAAGCTCATATCCCTGGGGCCAAACCTCCTGTTCTAACATTAAATACATCCAACAAAGGATTTATGTACCAGAATCATTGTAGATGTGCACAAAACTCCATTTTGTATTCTGACAGTCTCACCATTCATAAAATGTAGAGCACAATCTGCTTATCTGTGGTAATACCAGCTTGTCAGACTTACTTTGCACATAGGTTACAGACCAACCCCCTGGTTCTTCAGCTGGCCATTCCTTACCTTCTGTTCATTAAGGAGGAAGAAATACTCTTCTATAGGAAGAAATATTGGTCAGTCATTTTCTGCATGAAATGCAAAAGACAGGCATGGCATTTTACCACTTACCTCTAGACAACTTCCAGTCAAAAAGGTCAAATTTTCCATTGTGCCACTTTATTGCCATGGGATAATTCATGCTGAAAGGCCCTTTATCTTAGGCTCTTGTCTTCACTATTTAACACAGAACATCAACATCATACACCACCCTTCATCATCATCAATGTCACAGACACTACCTCAGGATTAGCAAAGGGAAAAACTGCTAAAGGTTTGGATGATCAGTTCAAATAAACATCCAAAAGTTCAACTCTTYATAAAAATCATTTCTGTTTCTAAAGCAGGCTGGAATTTTAAAAAGAAACTTTGTGATGAGTTTAAGCTGCACCATAAGAGGACTCTGGAAAGAAGGAGCAAACACATTGGGCAAGTATTTGCAGTAGAATAGGAAGGCTTTTCTTTATTGGCAATTTCTAATCAGTAATACCTGTAAGGTAGAGAAAATTTTTGATTAAACTGAGAATAGCAGAAAAGCCAGGCAGCACTCGAAGTCCAAATGAAAACACTCGTTGAGAGTACTGAGAACTGATTTAACAGTGATCAACTTGCAAAGTCATTCTCACACAGCTCCTTCTTAATTATCCTATTTTAGGAGAACCCAAGTAGGGAGATAGACTAGCATCAGCTGTCTCCAGCTAAGCCCTGGCTCTCTTTCTCACCTACTGAAACAGTAATCATTTCCAGATCCTTCTGTAATGTGGAGCTTGCATTTTAAGGACAAGACATAACAGAAATTAATGGAAAAGAAGATTGGCTGAGAAACCAAGAGGGCTACAACTACATGAGTCAGTCCCTTAACAGGCTCACTTGCACCCAGCCAACTATGAAGACAAGAGCCAAAAATTCAGCAAAACAAATACAAAATCCTGCAGCTTATTAGCAGGAAGAAAAAGAAAAATAACCCATTCCCCAATATTTTACTTGTTGACAAAGATGCAGTGAAAAATATCTTTTTCCATCTTTTGATAACTCAAAATGGTTGAAGGGATTTGGTTTCAGTTTCTCCTCCCGCAAAAACATACCTTCCACTGATGGAAGATTTCCTCTTAAGTAAGAAATGCTTGTGAATACAGTTGCAATTGAAGCTTTTCACAACTATGCCAGAAGCTCAGAGTGAAAATGCGCTACAGTTTAATTTTTTTTTAACTATCGCAAAACCAATTAACACACAGACCTTGCTGACCAGCACGTGACCACATTAGAATGGATAGAAAATTAGGGAATGGATAGAAAATTAGGGAATGGATAGAAAATTAGGTCTGGGTAAGCATTCTTATACTGGATGAAAGTGGGTGGTGGGTATTTAAGAGAAATGTGGGTTATTCATATTCACAGATCTTCAGGAATTAACAATGCAAAAGTTGTTGGCTTTGGTTTTGCACAGCAACACTAACGCAATATTCACAACGCTCATCTCCTTGCACTAGCCAGCTAGTGAGTGTTCCTACTTCCAAAAGGAAACACTCTGATGCAGGAAATCATTCTGAATCAGAGCTAACAAAACAGTGGCCTCTTTTTCCCCCTTTCAGGAGCTGCCGAGTATGTCAGAGCATTCATGTCAAATTATGTTGGATGGCACTGAGATGTGCACCACTGTCATCTAACGGCTGGGTTGCAGCTGTCAAATACTTTGCGCTGTGAGCTTCCCATAGCAATCCAACACGGGCCAAAACAAGCAAACAGGCCTTTATCCGCTAATTTACAGCTAGCTCAAGCCTGACAAAATAAACATGCATGACAACCACAGCTTCTGAAACAGAAAGAAAAAATTAACATCTTCAGCTGACCTGCAGACGAACTGTTTTATTAATATCCCATGGTAAAATTCAGTTCTGGCACAAAGCATGCAACAATTCTGTTGATTTAGTCAGTAGTTAATTTTCCTGTATATTTTAAAACCTTCCAGCAGCTAGAGAGAGGAAAATTAACAAAAAAGTACAATGAGTATCCAGAGAAGCAAAAATATTTGCCTACATACTTATACCTCAAATTGTGTTGTGGTTTTAACAATTTGCAATTTGCATTAAATTACCAATTGAGGTTCAGCAATGATTAAGCTTTTACCTTTTATATATTTATTGTCCTTACTGACCGCACTATTTACTTAGTAAATAATTCTTCTTCAGGTTTCCTGCAGTTCAGTCCATGCTAGGAAAACACTAATCTCTCCCAGGTTTTAGCTTTCTCAGTTCCCTTATGCTATGGTTTGACCTGCTTGCAAATGAAGCCATTCAAATATTTGCTTATCTTGTCATCTGTTCTCATCAGACCTTGCAATTCCTGTCATGCCCCACATGTCAGTTTAAAGCATAACGTCATTAATACCTCCAGTGCACTAATGGATGCTTCACACATGAACGCATTAATGAAATGTGTTATTGTTTTCCCTCACAGGACATTAACAATCTCGCTCACGCTGAGCCCCTGAAGCCCTGCAGTGCTGCTGAAAACCACTAGCTATCAAATGAACCCTCAGTTACGCCTCAGTAACTTTAAGTTCAAGTTTATCACTGAAGTGTCACTCATGTGAGGAGAAGATACAAGCCTCTAAGGTCTTTTGGGCCCAGCTTCAATTACCATAAAGAGTAACAGGAGGCAATAGCTGCAAGGGGGAAAAAAGCACCATCATATAAATGAAACCCTGTCAAGATAAAATAGGAAAGATCTGGGTGTCACTGTAGTCATTTGTTTCTTGTTTCTCTCCTTTGTCTATGGGCTGACGGCTTGAATAATGGAGATAGGATTGGTTTTCCTTTAGAGGATAAAAACACAGTCTAGTTTCCTGATCAAGGTATTAAATACAAGAGTGCATAAAGATTCCTTATGCAATCTTGTTTTAAATCACTTTCCTAAATCTTAATGAAGTATTTGCAGCAGAGTTGCAAAATGGCCCACAGCAAGTTACGCAGTTTTTATGAGCAGGTTACCTAAATAAGGCCACTTATCTTCTTTCGGGCTATGCAGAGCTCTCTGACAGCAGAAACAGGGTAGAAGCTGTTCCACATGGGAGGCAGTGTCACTTGGGGTCCTTCTCTTGGGGTCCGAGGAGAATCCAAACCTGCATGCACATCCTCTATAAGAATCCTCTACAAGAATCATAAAATCATTAAGGTTGAAGGGGACCAGCCTTAATCAAGGTTTGGTCAAGCTCATTTTCAGTTTATTGCCTATTAGCCTCTGTGAAAAATGGTTCCTGAATACCTTTACCATGATACACTATAAGCCTCAGATATATTCTTCATGTCTGTCTAGTAAGACTCACAGAACAAAGTCACCAGACTAAAAGAAGGCCTGGAATCCTAATTAATCAATACCCAGGAAATCAAGAACTTTCAGTGACATGGGTGACATCTTCTGTAGAATAAAGCAGACTCCCATGAAATATTTTCTTCTAGACAAGTTATCTAAGAATAGTTGCTTCTTCTTGTTGCTGACACTTAAAGCAGAAACTGTATTTTAGAATTTTTAGCAGCTACAATGAAGAATCATTTCTCAGACTCATCCTTGTGTTCACACAGCCAGTCTTCTTGTCCAAAACACTTCCATTTCTCTGGCATGTATTTTTATAAAGACAGAGTGGTAAAATCAGTGTCAGCAGATGAGAGCTTTTTCCTCCCCGTGGATTTATTAGTGTACCATGTCCTTCTCAGGATCTTGCAAATCAGTGATGGATCACAGCCTCTCTGGCTCAGATATCACAGAGATTGTCTGCAGCATCCTGATCTTTTCTCTTTATTGCCATTAGCTAATCAATATGTCCCATAAACCTATGACCGCCTAATGCTATTACATGTGTTATTGGACTTCATTTGTGAACATTTCCAACCAAGCATTTTTCATTACCTATCCATTTCTTCCTCTTAATTTGCTAATGAGAATGCTTATGTAGAGGAGTGGGAGGGTGAGGGATTTTTAACCTATTCACTGCCAAACAAGGTAAAGTAGAGCACGCATTACAGTTCACAGGGATTTCTTAATTACCTTCCCCTCCTTTTTTTACATGTATATTCACATATGCACAAAAGGGAGATGTGTTAGAATAGTTAGTCAACACAATACAAATGTCAACCATTAACCAGTAGGAAGAATGAATTTTCGGTTACTTGGAGATGCACAGGGTTCAACAGACATTCATACATTTCCACATGGCTATAAGCTAGCTTGAGTCAAGCAGCTCAAACCATCCATTTGGCAACACGCCCAGCAGTAAATTAAACAGTGCCAGGGAATGTTCCAAGAGAGTGAAATTCAGTCTTCTCTAGTACTGGATTTTCATAATGGCCCCTATTGCTCTTCCAAGAAAAGCTCTGGCTCAACTTGGGAGCTGTTCAAAGTCTCTAGCCCATGCTAATTGGCAGTTCAGGAGAAACTTCTGTGTTTGAGATACAAAAAGAGTTTAATAATTTGGACACAAGGAAAACTCTTGCAGTTTATTATAGTAAGTACAGCCCTAAATATCACTTCCAAAAAAACAAAGACACATCAACACACCAACACACACCAACACACACACACACACCAGTGAAGGAGAATAAATACACGGAGGACTGTGGCATGTCCAGATAATAGTGAGCAACTTAGTGTACACAGTAAGGGAGAATGTGCTTATATTCACATTAACAAAGCTAAGCAAAAGGAATCAATGTGCACATTTAAAGAGGCTTGTACATCTACACACCACACAGTAGGTGGGCCTGATTTCAATTTAGTCTGCACCTCTGGCCATGTACTGCACAGCTACATAGTTTTCTGGTTTATATGACAATGAAGTCCTTGAAAAGCAGAGCACTGAAGGTCTTTATTTGTATCCACACTGCAGATTGCCAGCCCTCTTGCTCAGAGGAAACATCCCACAAGGACCAAAAAGACCTGACCAGCAGCAAATCAATAGTAACCTTTGAGGAAGGTCTTACAAAGAAAGGCAATAAAAGTTTCCTTTTTTCATTTTTTTTAATATATACTCAAGTGTCTTAAGAAATTGTGAGTCAACTCCCATTACAGTAAAGAAGTGACCTGATTACAGTTGTTGCTGCATCTATTCTTTTTGTACACATCTTTACTACTACATTTTTTAAATCCAGCATAAGCTATAAAAATATAGTACMTTTGTGGTATTAGAACAAAAATTTGTTCAATCAGCAGCTATCTTTTCCCCTTGTTTACTATTTTCTTTCTTCTTTTTTTTCTTCCACAATCTGTGAGCAGTTTCTTCTTTTACTCTTTCTTCCCCCATCAAAACATGCATAAAGCAGGTCCTTGGGCATGGAAGAAACTCGCCCCCATTGGTAATGCCTGCCTGAAGCTATTCATTCTCAGTAACTTTAGCCAGAGTAGCATCTAGCCAACATTTTCATTGGAACAATGCCCAGATATACTACATTAATTCAGGAAACTACCTTTTGTCTGAGACCATTAGGGATTATAACCCAAGAACCCCACAGTGATATATATATACACACATATATACACACACAGAGAAATGCAGCCAATTTTCTATTAGAAGTACCCAGGGGCGAGATTTTTAGAGACATTCAGGTGTCTAAAAATCCACTGGAAATGGTCCTGTACTTTTGAAGACCTCCCCTAGATGATCTTGAGATCAAATATTTAAATATGTTCTTTATAGAGCCTTGCCCACGGGAAAACGAAAACAATAATTTTGCCACGGAACTACAGAATTTAGTGGTGCCAACGYTTCGCATTCATGCCTGCGTTCCTTCTCGTGAGCAGTCTTTGGAGCAGCTGTGCTCACAGCGTGCCTCCCATCCATGTGGCAGTCTGTGCTGCAGGGTCTCCCCACATATAACCCCACCAGACACACACAGCTCCATGCACTTTGCAGCATGCCCTCTGGCAGCACTCCAGGCCATGTTTGCAGGTTCATTCTCCATGCAGGCAGGAAGTTGTCTTAATGCCACAGAGAAAGCATGGGTATAATTAGGGGCGACCAGATAGCTGGAGTCTGGTTCATATTTATCTGAAATAAGATGTAGGGAACTACAAGACTTCAGTTTCACTGTGTAATTTTACCAGGAAAGACGGATGGAAATGGAAAGTAGTGCAGCTAGCAAAGGGTAACAGCAAGGGCAGAGAGCAGATGGAGTTCTCAAAGTAAATTCATGCAACAAATAGGGTTACTGTTCCTATCATCCCGCAGGCAAGACACATGCTGCTAAGAACATWCCATGCTCTACTGCTTCTCTCTCCTCCCTAATCCAGGATACACTTCCCAAAATGGGCTAGGGGACAGCAAGTACGTGATGCAGCACAGTAGCACAACAAGATGCACGGCACAGAACACACCATTTAGTCCGTGGTTTTACCCAATGAATAAGGCCAGTGGGTTTCTGAACCGCAACATCTGTGAAGTATTATAATGGCCTTCACAAACCACATTGTTTTCAAATTAGGAACTCACTGCTTATTTCTTCACCACACCATGAGACCAAAAAAAAAAAAATCTGTTCAGCTGTATAACTGTATGGTTACTCTGCCCCTTTTTCTTGCTTTTCTATAAGGAAATGCTTAAGATTGCAAAAGCTAAGAGTCTGGTCCTACTGCAGTCGCTGACCACCTCGGCACTGCACCACAGCATCTCTATGGGCATTTTCCACCACAGACCACTAATGGGACCTGCTGACATGAGATGCCTATTTATTTATTTATTTATTTATTAAACTGGACTATTCATATCAAGTCAGTGTTTTTAAAGTATTTCCACTAGCTCTCCATTTCAGCTCCCTGTATATATATGTATGTTAAAGAAACTTAGTGCTGAAAATCCAGGGCAAGTCTAGCCTTATCAATAGCAGTACATTATGCTTTAAATCTCTCATGTTTCTGTAAGAAGCATTTGTGCATCATAGCAAATATTGTATAAGTAAGCATCATGCAAGTACAGCTTATTATTTTCACAGGCAGAGATAAACGCACTACTAGCTCAGCAAGTTGGTTAAATCTCTTCAGGAATAATTATCTATTGCAGAATATTATCTGAAGCATTCACATTTTCTGAATCTTCATAGATTCAGAATTCATAGATTCTGAATCTTCATAGATACAGGAAGTGTCCTATTCAGTGTGACACCATTAAAGCAAGAAAATAAAAAAAAATCCAGAATTAATAGTTTAGTTTCCAAAATGCATTAAAACATACACAGGTATCATCTCATTGACCAATCATACATAAATTCTATACTGACTGTATTGAATTAAGGACTTGAAGTACTTTGAACTACTAGCACTAACTTCAGAAAGTAACTTTCAGTGGCTTTTAAAGCAGTTCATGAATTTTCAAGCAAGCCTTGGTCTTCATAAAAGTCGTTCACTTGTATATAAACAACCTGATTCAACTATATTCATCTTCCACCATTTTACTGTAAGCCTTCCCAATAATTAAATTATGATCCTAAGGCAAGAGGTTAAAGAAACAAATCTCCTGCTTACACTAATAATCTCACTAGAATCATTCACAGCACTGTCTCAAAGGCTCTAAAGTCATCTAGTCAGGATAAGAAGTCAGGCCACACAACTTAAGAACACAAACAGTACAAGGGATGCAGTGAACCATAACCAAGAACTTTATGTGCTATGTGACACTACTGTGCTTGAATAGCCTACAGCTAAAAATGTGCTGTCAARAAGTTTTGGTTGAACACCACAGTGAAGGAAATATTGGCTAGTTAAGGCTAACGTTCTCTGTTCAGAGCAATTACACTGAATTGCATAAAACTCTAAAGGAGAAGTAATTCTCATTTATAAGACGATAGCAATATGCTGCTGGCAGAGAGGAAACCATTATTCAAGTGAGTACAAACAACCTAAGTTTACCCTAAGTCACCCTAAGTTTAACAAAGCTTACACTGCCTTTTTGCCCCTCCACAGATTCAATCCACAAGCCGAGCTTGCCTTTTCAAAAAAAAAGGCGAACAACAAAAAAGCAGAAATTAGCCCTCCRTAAGATACCTGCAGTTGTTCCCTCCTAGGAGTCTTAAAGAATTCTGAAAATGGCTGAAGACAGCAGAGGATTCCAGGTTTCTCTCCCAGATTAAGACCTTTCCTCCTCTCTTCTTTTGCTCCAAGTCAGTTACTTCTGAACTGGAAGTAATTCTGAATTACAGAATGGCTGAGGTTGGAAGGGACCTCCACAGATCACCGAGTCCAAACCCCCCTGCTCTAGCAGGGAGACCCAGAGCACAGGGCACAGGGCGGCATCGAGGYGGGTTGGGAAGATCTCCAGAGAAGGAGACTCCACAGCCTCCCTGGGCAGCCTGTGCCAGGGCTCTGTCACCCTCACAGGAAAGAAGTTCTTCCTCATATGGAGAWGGAACTTCCTGTGTTTCAAGTTGTACCCATTGCCCCTAGTTCTGTCACTGAACTGCCTCTCCCTTGCTAAAACATGTGCTGTGTGACTCCCTCCTTGAAAAAGTGCTCTACAAACTGTTGTGTTCATGAGCTCTACCCTATCAGCCCAACAGCACAGCTATTGCCTTTCTTGTTGGGAGTAATCTTCATTCTATTAAAGCTACTTCTCTTCAAAAGAAGCTCAGTTAAGCATGCCAATTCAGACACTGCCAATGAGCTGACAGAGCTACAAACCAGCAAACTGGAGTCAGTGAGGAGTCCACAGATAACATCCCAAGCACGAGTTTTAGTTACAAAGCATGAGCCAGAATCCAGGAGCACTGCACCTTTCCTGAAATAATCACAGAATATAAATGGTTTAATTAGCCCCCCAAGTTATTCTGTCCTAAAAGAGTACAATAAAATCAGTGTTTGATGTTAATTAGCAACTTTTTCATAAATATAAACCCCAAAGAGTAGTCATTCATTACACTTAATTTAATAAGAATATTGCTTATCACTAAGTGGATCAGAACAGCTCAGCCCTGTAGGTAATTGCTTTCTGTGTTTATTAAAATTGCATCATTCAGCTACTTGTATCACATTCTCCCCGGCTAAACTGTGTCCTGGCTGAATACCTTATCTGTATCTTGTCCCACCAATTCAGGGAGTATTGCTCTGCTATCTGTTGTGATTTCAATGCATGTCAAATCCCATTCTATGTCCTGATTTAACTTTAGGTCAGTATCATTCAGAATAAATGATTTTTCCATAATTCTCATGAAGTTTTATTAATAATTTTCTTAACCACAACAGTTTAGAGGGGAAGCAATTGCTAGAATTTTTTTTTTCATGTGGAACACTAACAAGCAGTTGTGACAGCATTCCAGGCCCTAGGAAATAAGATTGTACAGTATTATGCTTCCTTTTCCTTTGAAAGAGTAATAACAGTAACAATAGAATGACACTGATTATTCATATATTCCTCATAATTTAGAATAGAATCATAGAATCCTTAAG
>NW_020456110.1:3223851-3237863 GCF_003342845.1 Nothoprocta perdicaria
CTGACAACGTTCCTGTATTTATCCCAAGGGGCCTGTCCTTTCTTCCACATTCTATATATTGCTTTCTTCTGCTGGAGTTTTGCCAGGAGCTCTCTGCTCATCCACGCAGGTCTCCTGCCCCCTCTGCCTGACTTCTTAMGCACAGGGATGCACTGYTGCTGGGCATGGAGGAAATGCCGCTTGAAAACTAACCAGCTCTCCTGGGCCCCTYTTCCTTCTASAGCCCTAGCCCATGGGATCTTTCCCAGCAGGTCTCTGAAGAGGCTAAAGTTGGCCCTCCTGAAGTCAATTTATTTTGAAATGATTCAGTTATTTAGATCACACAAAGAGTTCGCAAAAAAAATGCCTACCCCACTAGCATTTTTTTTCTTTAGTAAATGAAGAATTTCTGAGTATATAAAGCTCACTAGCAGATATAGATTAAATCAATTGTCAATATGAACATAGATCTGAATTGAATGATAAGCAGTTTTAGAAACTGGAAGAATACTTACTTTTACAGAAAAGAATATGTCAAGCACAGAACAATGCAGTAGCATATGCTCAAGACAACAGCTAACTGGTGACATAGAATAGTAGCTCTTTGATGTAATAGCATCAGGTAAAAATAAGAAGGATCTGGGGTTTCAATCCATAAAATAAGACTTCAACACCTGAGTCAACTTCCCACTGCAGTCTGAGTAAAGAACCTACAGGTGGTCTGCAGTTTAATTTTAAAATTTAAACTCTCTTAAATTGTTCAATTGCCTATCTTCATGAAATAAGAGAGCAATGGTTTCACTCATGTTTCTCATGCTGTTAAAAGGCTCTATTTTTCATCACAAAAAAAAAAAAAAAAATCTTTACAGACTTCCGCTTCATGGGTTCATTAAAGTAAATTGCTACAAAGTAAATCAAAAATCTGAAAGAAAAGAGAACAGAAAAAAAAGAAGAAAAAAGAGAGAGATCAACTCTGTCCACCCTTTTGGGAAGAAAAGAACTCAAAGACAAAACATAGTCAATTATCATTGTTCATCATCAGTGTAAACAGTATTTTATAGATCAACACCTAGCAAAGCAGATGAAAGGTAATGAAGCTAACTTAATCTAGATTAGGTAAATACAGCCAGACAGCAATTGCAAAAAAATATTTGAACTCAAGATCAAAGTTAAGTAATCAACTTGAATAGACAWTGGAAATCCAGTGCCAATACACCTCTGTGGATAAGTTTCAGAAAACTTTAAGCAAAACAAGAAATCTCTGCATGCAGTACATAATAGACCAGCAGCAATCTTGCTGGTATAAAGGTAACTGATGAATAGCATCACTATTCTGTAATACTATTACTCTGTAATTATTAATAATATAATTATTCTGTAATAGCATCACTATCAACTGTGACGAACTTACAGTCATGAAAATATGGAATATGGAGCTTGTACAAAAAGTGAAGTCAGTGGAGAAGAACACCTATCAACTTGTAAAAGAATTCTTAACAACTAGCCAAAAACAGTAATTGCATTGTATATTTAAACACTAGTAGATTTTTCCCAATCATTCCAACAGCCCTATCAATCAAATAAAAATATTTATTGCACCAAACACACACACATACCAAAAAAAAAAAAAAAAAGGAGCAAAAGAAACAAATAACTAATCATTACATTTAGTGAATTCCCAGGCAGCCTCACTAGAGGACCTGCACAGCTCCATCCCTTCTGCAGGATGTACGGACAGTACAAGCAATGCCCTGCTTCAGAGATCCCCAAAGAACCACAGGAGAAACATGATCTTCCCCATGTCCCGTCACTTGGGCCTCCAAGAGTTATTGAACTTGACTGGGTAAATCTTAACATGAGTTAATTCAATTCCTCTCTAATGTCCTAGGTAATTACAAGCTGCATTTACAATACACATTGTGTACTTCATAATACTTCTGTTAATATTTCCACACTCTTAAGTTGTAAAGTTGAAAGGGGGATTAATTTTATGTATTTATTCACATTGCTGGAGCTAACATCATTTATTTGTTTATTTAATACTAATATTTCTACATGGCAGACTCTAAATAAATCAGCAGTGCTAAACCCAGTAACCCTGGAAAATGTTTCATATAAATTTATACTCTATTTGCTAGAATCTGATGCAGTCAAATGCAGTAAATTAAATGTTCTATAGGTTTATGGCTCATGCTCCATGATGAGTGTGCATTAAAATGTATACTGAGAAGGCAAAAGTCACATGATGCTCATAAATATCCACTGAATGAAAAGTATGCGAAGAACAGTTAGACTATTACCTAAAGTGGAAAATTAGAGGATGGTGGAAAATAACACTAATGGGTGGGAGAGGTGAGTGGTAAAGCAGATGGGGAGAGTGGCAAGGTGTTGAAAATGACTGAAGCACCTTAAGCAGGAAAACTACTTTATAAACGGTAAGTACATCGTTAATCAATTTTCAGATGATTATCTTTTTTTAAAATGACCTGTTAACACTGAAAGATTTCTCTACATATGGTGTATGTGACACCTTCAGCATCCCTTCAAGATGAAGACATTTGCCAACTTATCAGCTACAAGGGACATGAAGTTGAAATGTAGATATCTGTAGTAACTCTTATCTCCAAACAGCAAGACTACAGCAAAGCCAATTAAAAAAGAGAGAGGAAAAAAAAAAAAAAAAAGGCAGTTTAGTGAGACCTGATGGGACTGTGTGCATGCATATAACCTTCCCTGCCTTGCCCAACGGGTCCCCAAGGGTACTGGTGAAAGCACAACTACCCTCCCGCCACCAATTTGGGATCCCAAATGTGGTGGAAAGCAGCTACCCCCTTCATTCAGCCCAGCAGACCACAGATAATGGACAGTGCCCACAGTGCTGACCAGGAGGAACTACACAATACTGGCTGCAACTGGCAGGACTAGAAATGGGCATGAGATCAGGAAAAAGGGCTGTATTTTCCCCCAACACAACATGCCATCAGCAAAAATAGTATATCTCCAAACAGTGAATGATGATGAGCAAAAATCCCTGTCACCAAAAAAACACTGTAGCCTTGATCAAATGGAGCTCACCTGCATGGCAGGGGGCTGCATGACAGTGAACCTCCTCATGAGCAGGGATGCCTCTCCAGATTCCTGTCCAAGAGCTAAGACAAGAATGGAATGGTTAAAAGAGGAAGAGGAAGAGGAAGAGGAAAAAAGAAGACTTGGGCAATAATGGATGTTCACGGAGATTCACTTGCTACGACTACACGGTACAGCCACCTTCAACAAATCTTTCTGCAATAAAGAGCTAATGCCCCCCACCCCTGCAACAATTTGGTGTAGTCATACGATGGTCATTAGTGAAGTCGCAGAAACTTCCTTATGAAGACACAGGGTGGAGGAATCCCCCAAGTTCTCACCCAAATGGGTTCACAGTTGTTGGTATGATTGGGAGGATATGGAAAGACAATTAGACTTACCAAGTTGAAAAGAGTAAGGATGATTGAATATAGGCATAATTCTAAAAATGCTGAGGGCAATTTACACTTACAGGGAGTGGCAAGATAAAGAACTAGTTACCCTCCAAAATGAAATGCAGGCCTCAAAATGGTGATGCAGTATGATTATTGCAGTAAAAGATGATTGCACCAAAGAACAATTGAAGGTTGGACAAGATTAAAGAGTCTGAGGTGATGCTGGCAAGACATATAAAATTTGACTCCATCGAGTTATGCTGAGTGCCTACTGACCCAGAAACTAGGGCCATCTGAGGACATTTGGTTTGATCCAGATAATCATCTTCCACTTGCCTGTGTTCAAAGGTGGATCAAAAAGAAGAAA
The DNA here is from genome assembly GCF_003342845.1 of Nothoprocta perdicaria. Lineage (NCBI taxonomy): Eukaryota > Metazoa > Chordata > Aves > Tinamiformes > Tinamidae > Nothoprocta > Nothoprocta perdicaria. Next base: position 3,227,659 of record NW_020456110.1, read on the forward strand.
TAAATACTACATGTTGAATATGAGAAGATTATGATATGATATGAAGAAGCAGCAGTGAATGTTTTAACCTTTCAAGTATTATGCATCATTTACAACCTGATAAGGCAGATGATGGTCTTGTGAGTAATCCATGTATTTTATAGTATGATCTGCAGATCTATTAGATCATTTGTTGATCTCTAAACACCTAGTCAGTTACATATTATTTTCTTCTAATTGCTACCRTCTATCTCCACACACTGTCTCTAAAAGTACATATTCTGTTACAGGGTAGCTGGAACTATGGAGTAGACCCTCAGTGCATATCTAGCTGCAGAAGTTGGTATGGTAATGCTGCTCAGGCATAGATTGGCTGTAAAGTAATGAGGTGATCTCAATTAAGTGTGCATTTACACAGAGCAGCCTAAGGTCTGGCATGATCTAACATATCAAAACCTGGATACAAGGTTTCTTGTTGCAAATAAATCAGTGCTCTGATGTGCAATCAAGAGCAATCTGCTTTCAGGCAACATTTAATTTCTTACTTCACGCTTACAGTAGCCACCCCTACAGCATGTGGTTTCTGCTCCAGTGGTTACGCCAGCACAAGATTTGCTGCCACCAACAGCAGCAGTGCCTTGCTTTGCTGGAACATCTAGCAAAAGATTTACCTCATCCTAGCCAGCTTTACAAGACATTTCCTCTTTCACTTATTTATTGCTTTGTGCTTTTCAATACATATCAGAACTAAATACAGATCAGAACTGTGGAACCCATTCCACATGAATTTAGGGTATTATACTCCCGGTCATAGTTATCAGATATCTGTAAATCCAGGTCAGACACATGCTTACAATCCACGAAGATTAATCTCCTTTCTTTAACCAACAGATTTGAACAAAAAGCTACAAAGGAGGATTATCTTGACTGGAGCGCCCAAAGACTATTCTTTTAACTACGCTAATAGTAAGCAACTACTTACCTTTCCTGTCAGCCTACTACTTCATTTCTTAATAAATTCAGTTCAGACCCCAAAATCTTTCATACATAAGTGTGCTTTATCAGTCATAGAACATCTGCAATGTCAGACTTTTTCCATATTTTCCTGAGGAAAGAAAAGCCAGAAAAGRTGATGGCATGTCAGTAGTAACACAGCTCTTTTGCTGGACCCCTATATATTTTCTGGGGAAAAAAAGAAGTGCAAGAACTTTTGTGAGTGGAAACAGACACTGAGAATAAGTACTATTGGCATATTCTTCACAGGAAAAAAATATTTGCTATCATATACAGACTCTCCTGGTTTAAGCAAGACTCTGCATGTGTAGATGAGCATACACCAAAAATGAATGAAACCCTTACCATAGCTATAATAAATTGAAGACTTAGAGCCAAAGCAGATGGAACAGAAAGAAGAGATAACTTCTCTATCACTGATGCCTTATCTCTTTTTGTGTATTCCCTAGTCATGCTCAGTTTCAGTCCTTCTTAATCTACAGGRAAAAAAAAAGGCAAGGAAAAAAAAAAGGTTATTCAGGTTGTTACATAACATGCTCTGACCAACTCTGACTGCAATATTTTCAAAAATTCTTTTCAAGTTGTGATCCCATAATCCTAATAAAAATCCATTTGGATACATTTGTTATATCTCTTTCCTAATGTTTTTACTCTTCTACTATTTTCAAATAAATGCAAAACTATTTTCAAATAAATGCAATTTAAGCCAAAATGGTAATTTCCACATATGTATATACATCTACAAATGCAAATGCTCTCACATACCATAAATTTCATGTATCATAATGATTCCTCATACATCATAAATATTATGTCATAATATTCCTGAACTTTTAATTCAATTAATCTCTCTGCTAACAAGATACCAAAATCAAATAATGCAGCTGAATCAAAACTTTTTGAGGAAGTCTGAGATGAGTTCCACTATCAATAGCAGGTAAATCACTTCAGGGAGTGACATTTGGGACCACTAGCGTGGCCCCTCTAAGCTAACTTCCTGCTTGCAATAGCACCTTCTAGAGTTATTTTCCTCCCAACTTAATTTTCTTTTGTCCCAGATGATCAGGGACATGAAGACACCAACAGGAATTGGTGATAGATAAGTAATAGCCATTTCCAGGGAGAAAATACATCTTGTAATAAGGAGCAGGGAAGATTGGACAGATGGATTAAGGACAGCAATATGTCTCTGATGAACATTCAGTTTGCAATAATCTCCAGACTCTTGAAGGAGCAGCTTGAAGCATTTGAGAGGACAGCTTGTGCAATTAATAAATCTTTACCTAGAATTTAGAAAACTCACCAAAGTAAAATCTAATAACCTCTTTAGAATATATGCAGGGTACTGATAGATACTGTTAGCACAACTGCAAGAAAAACATGCTTCACCTCAGCCGGAGCAGTTCTGTCTGGGAAATGACACATGGAAATAAGATTCTATTACAGCACATGCCTAGAAAAGGCAGTGGGTTTGCACTGCATACACAGGGTGCACATGAGCAGCTATCTCAGGACATTAAAGGAATTCCATATCTCTCAACTGATATCAGACCCCTGGAAAACCTGGGCAAATGGTCCGAACCCTCTAACTCTGCACAGGAGAAGAAAAACAGACACCGTTATTCCCAATCCTTATTTCCCAGTACACAGAATTGTTCTTAGGTCTTCTCTGTCCATTTACTTTTTCTTGCCATTAAATATCTGCATTTCTAGACATTTCTTGTTCCCTGATCTTCTGTCTTCTCTGGAAAGTACACCCTTTCTGCATGTGTTTGCTCTACCATATGTCTCAGCATTTTATCTATCCCCATACATCATCCTAGTAGAGTACAGCCTGCATTAATATGTGTCTATACAGTTTGAAGTACAGCTTCTCCCACCCCCAGAAAATCAGATGATCAATCCTCCTCACCCTTCAAACTGTGAAATCTCTAATTGCAGGTCCTGTAATCTGAAACGTTCACAGAAGACTAATACCTTCTTAAAAGCTATTTTATATATGCTACCTTGAATACCAACGCAGTGAAAGATCACACAAAAGTATGATTTTAAATATACTTCTCCATTTAGAAAAGCAATTATTTTAACAAATTTTCTTCTCTCTTCCTCAGTAACAGGTACATCAGTTCTAGTGACATTTCCTTCAGTGCACATTGTAACAAAAAATTATGATTGTATTATACTTGTTATAATTCTGCTACTTGCTTACAACTTCAGCAAATTTTACCAGTTAAGCTGAAGTTTTCATGCTTTCTCTCTCCTTCAGGATGTATTGAATTTATTTAATGCCTCAGCAGAAGCAGTTCAAACATTTCCCAGAAAGAGGTCAATAGAGGGAACACAGGTAAAACCACCCATTTAAGTCAGTGAATTTGTTAATCAGCACCATCACTTTCCATGCTTTACACCTTGATAAAGGCGAACACAGACTGGGCATAACATTTAGAAAAGCATAGAAATTTACCAGTTAGAGGTCTACTACCTTCTAGGATAAGACCAAGTATATACTCAACTATTTTGTCTTTTAACACATATGCTTTCATGACAGAGTCAAGAATAAAAAAGAACCTTAGCTATCAGTATGATCCTCCTCTACCTCACACAGCACATTGGTGATCCAGATAACATCACATCCAGTTACTTACAGTAAGAAAATCAACAAACAAAAAGCACGCACCACCGAATACTCAGCAAGACAAAGCTAGGGTTGAGATGATAACAACAAGAATTGCTGATGCTTTTCATCTTTTTTATGCCTTTGCTCTCTTGCAGCAAGTGAAAGAAAACAATTATCTAGATCATCCATACTACTACTCCTACCATTGCTGCCATTGTCCGTAAGTCCCACCACATACAAATATAGTTTCACAAAAACCTAGCCAGTTTTCCTCCTGCAGACGATGTTCAGCATCAAGGAGTTACACATMTGAGTAATTCATTTTAGACTTCATATATGTGCCTCATAGGCACATATTCCTACTATCTTTACACACTTACGGTGTTTTATTCATCCTATAGGTAGAAAAGTTTTCCACAGTCCATATGCTTCTCCCTCATCACTGCTGGTGACTCAGCTGTGCTGTGCATTGAAGGTGCTTGTGTTGCAGTCTAGAAACACTTGGTATGAACAGCCCCATCAGCATCTGACTTATCCAAATAACAGGAAAAACAASTTGGACCAAGACCATCACAAGCACACAGAATATGTTATTCTTAGGACAGACACAAACTTCACATTTTAGTGGTCGAGCTCTATCTTGCACTCAAAAGCATGGGGCTAAATTAATCCTCCCAAACACAGGGAACTACTGCTTGGAAACAATGATCGATAAAAAAATAGTACATCAGATGAAAATAATATCTAAAAATAATACACTAAAATAATTTCTTATTAAATAGGTCTGGAGAGCAACTTTTAAGGGAAGGTTATCCTGTTATAACCCCTTAAAAAGAAACCCCCCAGCATCAGTTAAGGAAGAAGCATTTGTGTCTGTTATCAACACAGGAAATTCTGTTACCCAAGGGTAGAATCTTTACTCCTCTCCCTGAAGAGTGTTATTTTCTTATGATTAAATAGGCAACTCATATCCATAGCTAGAATGAATTCACCATCTACCTCATGGAGAAAAGTTGCTGAACTATGACCAAGAGTCCTTGAAATGGTGGTTTCAGAACAACCTCTATTAATATAGATGGCAAGCATCTGATGGGAGCATTTCCTGATACTTAATAAAGGATGAAATGGATCTTCCAACTAGATTTCAAACCATTTTTAGCAGATAGCCATAGATTATAAACCAGACTTTAACCATAGAGATGACATAAGCATTTACACTAGCGAGGCTGAAAAGAGAAACACGACAAACTGAGGGCCATTTCCTAGCTGGGAAAAATTCTCACAGCCATTGCTTAGTTGTTGGTCTTGACAATGCAAACTAAGTGAATTTTATAAGTTCATGAATTTTATTTAATAGATTCTACTGTCACCAGAAGTCATTTACAGCCTATGACAAGGGTATTGCCTAAACACACAGCAGCACCCCTCTYCCCTGGGTTCAATCATTTTGATTTCAAGCCATTAAGCTTCATTTATATGGAACACCTTTAGAAGGCAATTCACCTCCTTTGCCACACTTAACATCTTCATCTGAGCTAGAACTGCAATGATATATGAAAAGGGACAGCTGGTAGGACTCTGAGCTTCAAACACTACTTTAAGTRTTTCAGGACAACTTTTTTATCTGTCTCTGGTGCACACTGAAAGTAAATCAACTGAATTGGTAATGAATACAGACACATATGAATGCTATTTGCATAACTACTGGCTAGTTGAGATGCAACRATCTCCTGCTCCTGAAATAATAACTTTTACCAGATGAAGTTTCATTCATTTGCTTGTACAGCAATTTCAACTCAGTGAGATTCATTATCCTGGAGTACGGGCAATATAACACTTAAGCCTGGTCTTCAAGGCTATTCTAAATCAGCATCATAGGATGCCCTGTAATCACTGTCCCATCACCTTCTCGTAAAGACTCCTTTAAGGYGATGAAGATCCCTGCCCACCTGATTCAGCTTCCAGAATGAAACCCTCAAGTACACTGTCAATTAGGAAATTTTTGTGCACATGAGGAAGTGAATTCTCTTCAACTATGGCAATTGTGTCACATCACAAAACAACATTTATATGTACTACAAAAAAGTTGTTCAGTCATATAATTTAATATATCTTGAAATTTAATTAGCCTTTTAAGTCTAGCTGATTATGTCATTTTAAATGTTTGTTTTTCTTATTTGCTATAAATAACCATTTAAATACAAAAATACATTAAGCAGCATTTCATCTGAATCCTATCAAACAAAGTTACCGAAGCATGAGGACTATATAACCAGTGAAGCAGAAGACCATGCTATTACATGGATAAATGCTCTAGAGTTACCGAAGCAACACAAAAACCATCACAGGAACATGGTTTTAGAAACCCTATAAGCAACTCATTTCAGGGCAAAGTTCATCCACTCAAAAAAAAAAAAAAAACATATTTATGTGCGAATGTATGTAAGCCACTCAACCTCAAAAAATCCCACTAAACACATGCACTCAGATTAGAATGATTTATTTTCCCCACTCAACTGTCTCCAGACAGTATAGGAAATTTAAACCAGAACTCAAAGGCACTTAAGTTTTTTTATGTATATTAATATATTAAAATTGAAATAAAGATACAAATATATATTATCTATATCAAATATTTCACATATATATGTGTGTGTGTGTGTGTGTGTGTGTATACATGTACAGTTCTTGGCGAAAGTTTGCCAACTGTTATATAGAACAGGCGACAGTTTTTGGCTCGTTTGTTCTGTGGAAATGCACTGCCCAGGGGTGCCCTGGAATGTAGTGACTCTCCCCAGAGGAGGGCAGCTCACCTGCCCTCACTGACCCTTTCGGGACATCAGACCCTGCAACTGGCCTCTTGTTACCCCAATGAATTTGTGCCATGGTCCCTTGTCCTCCCATGGAATGGGAAATTCCAGGTGGGAAATGCCCTTTGCCAGAGCCAGGTGGTCACAGTGGCCCTCAGGGACTGGCCTGCATGGCCATGGTGGGGTGTTCCTGAGAGTGGTCAGGGCTCTGACCATCTCTGTGCTTTCGGCATCACGGAAGAAAATTTAGGAAGCCCTCCATGCATCACAAGTGAATATAAAACTGTGTGTGTGCAGCTGGACACACACAGCTGGAGGGCAAAGGCGCCAAGGCAGAAGGGCGGCGAACGCAAAGCTGGTGGCAGCAGCAAGGCTGCGCGCACGGACACCGGCCGGGCACACGTGTTTGCTCTGCATGCAGCGCAGTGGCCAGGTGGAAGAACGACACGCAGCCCTCGTGCTCTCCTGCAGGCCCCATGGCCGCTATTTGCCCCATGCTGGCACCCGCAGCCCTGCCAGCCCCCAGCGTGTCCATTACAGGGACTCCCCGGCAGCTCGCCAGGCTCTGCCACCTGAGGCAGGGTGTGCAGATGCATTCCCCTCCTGTGAAAGGGCCTCTACAACCTCCTCCCTCCCACACAGCAGCTCCCGAGGCCACCATTTTATGAAGCCTGACTGGCCCTGGCTGCCAACCGCGGCTCCACGGCTGTGGTATGAAGCAAAGAGCCTGGTCTCACACTGCTTGTCTTACAGCAAAGCAGCAGTTGAGGCACAAGCGCGGACACTGCTAAGTGCAGTCAGATCAACCCCTTGCACCATAAGTGGACGCTATCCCTGTCGCTGTGTCCCAAGCCAAGGGCTAGAACTTGGGGACACCAGGCAGCAACCAGGCCCTTAGCTCCCTGGTACACCCTGCCAAAGCACTGCTTCCTTTATTTATTTATATATTTTTCCTGTCCCACATTTGGAAATATTTCACCTGGAACAGGGGAAGGCTAGCGGAGCTCATTTGTTTCCGACTGCAAACATTTGTTCATTACCCCAGGCTGATCACCAGGGTAAAGAACAAACATTTGCTGCATTGATGAAATGGGGCAAAAGAACAATGAATAAATACCTAGGGACTCACCAGGCTAACATTTACAGTTGTTTTAGTTAACTTGAGTTAATTGCCAATTAATGCATGCCACTACACAACCAAAAATTCTAATCTAGTGAATCCCAAAGTGAAGGCCTTTCATTTCTTATGTTTTATTTATTTATTTATTCAACCTTAACATTCTCACACTTTCAAGATATAAATGCAAAGGGATTCTTTGAAGAAGTAATCTGTTCAAACTATGAGACGCTCCAAAGTACAGTGTTCCTAATGCTAGACTACATTATCAGTGGAAGAAGTTAAAATGCCTTTTTTTTTTCCATTCAAAGACTGTAGAGAATTGTTTTCCATTACTGAAAACCAGCCTGCAGCAATTTATTTTCATAATAATAATATTCTAAAAGACAAATGAAAGCAATCAAAGAATAAAAATAACCCAAGCTTTTCAGCAGGACCACAGCAAGMACCCAATGCCATAGACATGGGTGGTCCTCAAATAGTAACACCAAACAAGTCAAACAAATATGCAGTAAAAGAAAGCTGGTTACGTGAGTAACATCATGAATKTCAAGTTTAGAGTCTCACAAGCAAGATATAAACCACCTCGCTTGTTTCTTCGAAAATATCACTGTATTTAAGTAATATATTATGTATGTATTCCTATATTAACCTACTTTTTGAAGAGTTGTTGTTTTCTGGTTTTGAGGGGGGTTTTTTTGCGGCACCCTAACTTGTGAGAGCGTTAGAATAAATAAGGTTTCCTCGGTCGTTGCTGCCCTCTAGTGATTGTAGAGAACACGTGGTTTAAGGGGAAAAGAAAACCTGCAGCAGAAGGACTTYTCCTCCTCACCATAACTGCTATCTATATTTGACTGAGTATTGTTGAAGTATGTCAGAAGTTTGCGAGAGCAAAATCTTCATTGAGAACTTAAAACATCGTTTGAATAAACAAAGTATTTGCATCTAAAAGTATGCATTATTTYTGTGCTATTTGATGCACCTGTTATTTTTGCTAAGGGTAGTTTAGCTAAAGTAACAAGTTAAAAAAACAGATATAAGGCCAGAGTTACTTTGGAACATAAAATTATGTATCTTTCTGAAGGTATTTTAATTACAAATACTGCAGCTGATGTTGATTTAYAGCCTAAACTGCAATGACAGAAAATCATTTGGAACTGATTACAAAGGTTTGTCAGCCTTGTATGGTTTGCATCTGGATGATACTTAACACTAAAAAAAAGGCACAAAATGTCCTCATTAAAAGCTACTGATTTGTGATGCTTGAATGTAATAAATAAATAAAYATGTATTTCCATGAATGGAAAAGTCAAATAAATAATTACAGATTAYGGTCAGGAATGATTTTATATTGTATTAAAATTGTGCCTGTCAAGTTCAAAAATGTTACAATTACTCGAAAGAAATCTATATTACATGACACTTAATTCAATGAATGAATGAATTGGTCAATACATTAATTTAACTAGCAGACATTTATGTATGTGATGGTGTTTACACTACTGGCTATTTTCAAAATAAACACAGCCAGACATTTCAAAATAAAAGCCTGTGTACATCATTGCCTTCTTTCCATAAATTTATCATATGCAGATTTTCCCGTCATATCAATTACAGTAAATAAGTACTATAAGGCTTTGTAAAAATCAAAAGCTATCTTTTCTCTTTGTGTTTTGTATGTATTTTATAGTAGACAWTTTTTTTGATAGGCCTTAACTTTGTAGTTCTAAATTTCCCATATTTTATGACAGTGACTTTTGTTTAATTTATAAAAATTAATTTTAATGGGAGTTTTGTCTACATTATGAATAATTCTGGAAATCCTGCTCTTTGATGTAGTTTCTTCAGGCAAAATCTTAAACCAGATTTATTTGATCAGCGTGAATGCCAGTTAACTGGATTAAATTATAACATAGTAAAACACATTATATGTTTCTTATATTTGTAGAGAACAACTTGTAGTAAATATGTCTGAATGCTRTAAATGTAAATCTCTAGTTAGATTTTGCAGTCATCTATAACAATATAATCTAATTACTGCAACTAGCAATGCAATCACTTCCACTAATGTAGGTGTGTTGGTGGGAGAGAGGTAGGAATGGGTTAATGCMCCCTTAATGTTTCCTGCTATAATTACACTTGAGATACTTAACCAGTGTTTTTCAAAATGTGTGCTGGAAGGTGAAATGGTTGTCCTAAGAAATTACTGATGATTTCCTCCCAGTAAAGAGGGATATAACCAATCCAGAGGAAAGAAATTGTCTGTTCAAAAATTAATGTTTACAATGCTATTGCCTRTATCAAAGTATTATCTGTTACTATAATGATATTAAAATCAGTTGTGGACACTATGCAATTGTAGACTGTAAGTTGTGCATTTATGTAATCCATACTACTTCCGTTTCAAGTCCTCAGTGCATGGCACCACTGATGCACCCTGGCTGGGTTCAAGGATGCTTCTTCTGGTCATCAAAATCTCATTTCCCTTCTSCTGGGCACCAAATTACATACAAGGAGAGGGGAAAAGGGAAATTTGGTATAACTGGGGAACATACTAAAGCATGCACAGGAGGCCAGAAGATTAAAATTAGTGTTGAGTTCACACTGTTTCTTGCGAGGACAAGGCTGTTCTGTGCAGCTAGCTTTAATGAAATTCTTGAAACAGAAG
>NW_020456110.1:3237888-3272504 GCF_003342845.1 Nothoprocta perdicaria
GGAAGGAAGGAAGGAAGGAAGGAAGGAAGGAAGGAAGGAAGGAAGGAAGGAAGGAAGGAAGGAAGGAAGGAAGGAAGGAAGGAAGGAAGGAAGGAGAGAGAAAGAACAGAAAAGAACCAATTCACACCCATCTTCCCTGACTTTCAGATCTTCAGAGCAGGCACGTGTGCTTTAATCAGCAGAACATCTTTAGGGTTTTAGTTAACTCAGAATTAGATTATGATACTAACACTCCAAACAAACTCAGCAGCACCATTTCTTCTGTCATTAGTGACTTTTCATCTCCATAATGAACCTGGCAGAATGGAAAGCACTAAATACTAAAGTTATCCAGCTAATAATCACCTTCAGGGCATACATTTGCATTCTTTTTTTTGTTTTCCATCTTAAGCTTGTATCTGAAAAGTAATAAAATCAGCTAGCCATATTTTCACATCTGAACTCAAACCAATGCCAACCTGATTTTAGAGAAGGTATCCTACACCTGGCTTCCTTTTTAGTAAATTGGAAAGAAAACTTAAGGCAATTATTTAAAAACGTTTTTCATTGAGTCAGAGTAGTTAGGGCGGTGCCAGGATACAGAGCCTATGCACTACAAGCACATGAACCAGAAGCAAGGCAAATTGCAGAGCAATAGGTAGTAATCAAAGAAAATTTGAAAATGTAGAGAAAAAAACGATGAATGGAAGTAATGTGAGCAAAGCAAATATGGGAAGGAAAGGCAGACAGAGAATGGGATAATGAAAAAAAAAAAAGAGACAAATATAAGGATTAGATGACTCCAGGATCTGGGAGCAGAACAGACAGGACAGAATCTGTTTTAGATATTTGCTTTTTATTTGTTTGGTTGTTTGGTTGTTTTTTGGCAGGGAGAAGGTAGGGCTGGCCTTCAAGTATTCGCTTATATTTTTTTTGATATATCATTCAGGAAGAATGTTTTTAAAATACCTTGATTTTTAAGGGACTCAGTTTCCTTAGAAATTTATAATTTACAATAGAATTGGGAAAAAAAGTCAGGATTTAGTTATGATGTAACACAGTTATCATAGGACTTGTCTTTAAAGTAAAGGACCTATGTTAAACTTGCATATACTTTTTTCCTGTATTTACTCWTTCAGAGCTGTATATATGTCTATGTACTTTGCTGGCTAGAATTTTGAAGCCCCCTATTTAACTTCGTATGTGTTCTTCTAAAGTGTTATTTTACCACTTTTATTCAAACAAATACTATCAGTAGCTAATTGCCAAAGATTTTTCACACTTCACATCGTCTATTTGTACCGTTCACTGGAAGTGTCATATTCTATTTTGAACTCAGTTAAAAGCCTGATTTGTCATCACACTCTCTGGGAGAACCACCACACAGACAGTATGAGTCCTGTCCTCCCCCATACTCCATTTATTACTTGTAAATACACCACAAAAAGAAGAGGCAAGTCTSTCTTCAACAGGCAGGAAAAAACCTGTTACACACGCATGAAATGATCCGTGTATGTTCCCCATTTAAGGAGCACAGATTTCATGCTCATCAAAGCACTTCAGTGCTCCRATTATTCATGTTCTTCTTTAAAAAACACAGTTTTTCCATGAGAGCCGTAGTGCTCAAATGGTCCATGAACTCTTTAGGAAAGACATTACTTATTCCTTGGGACCTCCTTGCAACCTAAATCATCCATACAAATTTCTGAAAGAAGCTCATTTTCAGGAATTTCTGCACTCAGATGGCAATGCACATTTCCAAGTAATTATAGCCTTGAAAATTGCTACAGTGCCCTTCATGTACAAGGGAGCTGTATTGAGAACCCCTGTGGAGGTGCTGGCGAAGCCTTGGGCCGGCATCAGCCCCAGTTTGAGACAACAGAGAGACTGGGATCCTGCAGGGACGAGGCACCCGTGCTCTGCCTGGCTGCTTCCCAAGCAGTAGCGCCTCAGGGTTAGCACAGATAAGGAAATAGGCCTAGCGGATTTAAGTTGCCCTTTCAAGCCTCAGCAGACGGGAGTCCTGCCGTCCACCCAAACTGYGCATCCAACCCAATGCCTCCTGCTGGCATCCCTGCCTTGCGGTTCTTGGGTCTCCCCATGGAGCTGGCAGTGAAAGGCTTTCACTAAAGTTATCCAGTTTAACCCCTTATGAACTATGAGTGTCTCCAACAGCATCCAGCCCAGTCGCAGTAGCCCAGAGCACTTGGCAATAAAACACTAGGAGTGTTCTGTGATTTTCAAAGGCCTAAATAATTGTCCTTATGTGCTGAGCAAGATATAACTCAGAACACATTGACATCAAGAGGAAGAAGATTATAAGAACATGTCATTTTCTGGGAGAACCACCATGAGGAAGCTAATGTGATCAAGGATTTCAGTTTTGTTTTGTTTTGTTTTTAGATAAGACAGTAGTCCTTGTTTCATATATACATAAACATAAAGATACATATTTRTGTGAGAGTGACAGAGCCCTGGCTGTGGAGTCTCCTTCTCTGGAGATCTTCCAAACCCGCCTGGATGCYGCCCTGTGCCCCGTGCTCTGGGTGTCCCTGCTGGAGCAGGGGGTTGGACTRGATGATCTCTAGAGGTCCCTTCCAACCTCAGCCAGTCTGGGATTCTGTGATATGCCTAAGTTTGTAGGTATATGTGTGTATATGGACTCCCTGACCAGATTCAGAATATGGCTGTATGCAAGCAACCAAAAGGCTTTACAGGTTACTGCTTAATCTTACTCTACCACTCAACATTAGTCACTTCAGATGACCTTATGATAAATACCGAAATATATCTGTATTTTCATCATTTGTTGCCATCTCTTAGACTAGAGTTTATTTAGTCTACCTGACCTTGCTTAGGTTTCCATCAGTGTGACGTGAAGAAAGGGAAGAGTTACAGAGCTGGTAAGAATTTGGTGTGGTTTGGTATTCTTTCAGTTAGGATGTTTCTGGCCCACAAGCTTGGCTACAGGCAAGTTTAATGTTATAGTTCTGACAGTGCCAGAACAACATCTTCTGTTTTGGGTAAAATCAGGACTAGTATATACATTTTGAAACTGCTATTATAASTCACACTTTGAAGCATTTCATAGARTTGTTAAGTTCAGCTTCTATTTTTGCTTGCATCACATATGCAGTTTTAAATATAGCACTATCAGCTCTCACAGGCCTGGATTTAGCATTTGACATCTTTCACACAAAATAATAAATTGTATTATTTTGTTTCAGAATGAGCATCTTGTCTGTTTATAGAGGCCAGGTAAGTTTACTCAGAGAATTTTGAAAACTCCAGTGATAATCTCTATAGAGATATGCCTGTGACATATACAAAAGGATTGCTTAAGAACGGCAAAAGTGTACACAAATGGCTAGAGACTAAAGCAGGTTCTTTTCAATATAAGAAAAGCTGTAAAGCAGTATTCTGTTCTAAAAGTAGTATTTTTAAGCTTTATTTTCTTTTTCTCCTCATTTTCCTATTTCTCAGGTTTTTCCAATACTCTTTTGTCTTGGTGCAAGTAATTGAACAGCATTTTCTCATGGAAGTAAACCATCAGAGCTGAGGAGCAGAGAAAGTAAAACACTCCTATAAAAGGAAAACTTTCTCTGTTCTTTAAGCAAACTGTTTCTTGATTTTACTTCTGATTTTTAATGTATATTTTTAAATAAAAATGCAAAAATAAAACCCAAACCTTTCTAAAAGAAAGCTATAGCAAGTTCTCAGCAAAGTACAAAATTCGCTACACAAAGCATCTAACATGCTCTAAATGGAACACTACCAGGTGAGTATTTTTAGCCGTTGTAAGAAAAGCCACTTTCCCTGGGTTTCTTTGGATTTCTTTGGATTACAACACTCGCTTATGAAGCAGGAATCCCTGCTGAGTCGCTGCAATATTGGTAAGAAGAAATAAGACTGTAATACCAATGCCAGTGCTATTRGTCATTAAAAATGGCTAAATGCTTCAGTTTTAACAAAATTTTATTTGTTCAGATTATGAAGCAGTAAAAATTACATTCTAATTCCTACAACTTTTAAGGGCATAGAAGAATAAGGTAGGTTACAGAAAGAACGCAGAAAAATACCTGAAGAGAAAGATGAATATGAAAACTAAACTTCATGTCTTACTTGTTATTASTTTTATGGTCTGAAAGAAGGGAATTCAGGCTTTGAAGTGAACRTTTTTGGTTTTTAAAGCACCCACATTCCTTTTTTCTCTCTTTCTTGCATAGCTTACTGCTCTGAGGCAGTCCCATTCCTATAATCATGAATTAGAGCACCTGATGTTGCTCTCCTTCTAATCGTGGCTGCCATCCCAGCAACGTTTTTGTTGCTGCATTTTCAAGTAAATTGGAGAACATAATGCCATTCTGAACTTCAGAGTAGCTAAGAAAACCATCTCTAGCAGCTCAAATTCCTTGAGGACTGCCAGAGCTGGGAAGACAAAATTTGGCTCCAAAGCTAGGAAAAGCCTAATGCTAAACTCAAGTCAGTTTGCCCTCTTGCTTCCCAAGCAGCTCACGGCGACAAGGCTTTACTAGAAAAACAGATCTTGGCAGCACTCAGCAAACCAGCAGCTGTGGTTAAGGCTAGCAACATACATAACAGCAGTTTCCTCAGTAAAACTGAAGACTAATTTAACAAATCTATAGTATCTCCAATGAGTTGTCCCCATCTATCTTTTTTATTAAAAAAAGTTTCTAATTTTAATCTCAGTAACTATGAAGAAACTATTTCATTAACTAATCTCAGTAACTATGAAGTAACTATTTCCTATTTATAGGAAATTTAATGCTTAGAAGAATATTCTTTTAAGTTACTTTTGTATCCAAATTTAAGTTCCTCATTTTACCTCAAGCGGTTTTTCACGTTGGAGACTGGGGGTGTCCAGTCTCTCGATATTGGAGATCCCTGTATCAAAAGTGTAAAGTGTCTCTACAATAGGTTTACTATTCTTGGTTATTTTTTAATTTTTTTCTTACATGTTGGTAATACAGGGACAGAGCGATTAAAAAATCTCTGTAAAGATATGACAAAATTTCAAGACTTTCTCAGGACTCCTAGTGAAGGACATCACCTGTCAGCCCAGATGTAAATGGACAACTGTTCACAGATGCCAAGAAGTCAGAAACAGTCGGAGGCTGTGGTAGCTCCCTTGTGTGCTGCTGGCCATGGGAACGGGTGAACCACAACCCGATGAGYGTGGCAGGTCACAGATGCTCGGCTGGGCTGCTGCCGCTGACCAGTGATATAAAGGAATACACTACACTAAATGGCTATTAAAGCATGTTTTATTGTACAGCCATTTGCAATACAGAAAATGGGTAGTTCTTCTAAAATATATATATGTACAAAATTACAGAGAACGCAGTGATCTGTAGCTTTGAGGAGGAACAAACTGCATGAACACCACAGTTCTATTTGTAAACAGTATAAATTAAATTTCAAATGTTTTTGCACTTTAAAACCTGGTTATTTATATAATATACAGTCTTTAGTAGAAGTTGGCACAGACAACCAATATTCACTGAATTTGCTCCCCATACAAGTATGAAAATACACTTTTTAAAAAAGATTTTCCTTTATATTCACTAGGAAACTTGCACAGCTTGGGTTTATTTGTTACTCAGCCACCTAATGACTGATTTTATTTATGCCCAGCTATCTATAATTACAATTCAAAGGGCTGAAACTGTAGAAAAGGACATATTTCTAACAAACTGTGTAACACATTGGAACATACACTCCGCATGGCTGTGTTGAATTTCCTTTAACCATAATAAGCATTTTCTCACATAGTGAGATTATGTGGCACAGGAAGGCCTTGAGTTGAGACCTAAGGATACCAATAAGAAAGATGCAGTGGGAGAGAAATACTGAAATCTCTGGTGTTAAGTATTACTGCAGTCTATGAGTAGCTTGGATGGGGTCACAGAAATAGCAAACAATGAGAAATTCACACTGTAACAAACACAGCAGAGCTAGTGTTAAAGGTATTTAAACTGCTGTTAAGATATAGAATCAATTCTTCAATTACCTGACATGATCAAAAACATGGTAGAAGTAGCTTTCCTGCCAAGGTAAAGTGCCTTGACCATATGACTACGAATCCCCCTTTCTGCCGGATTAGGCATATTCCACTTCCTCCCCTAAAAAAGTTACACGGTCTCATTGGGCTGCAGCAGCCTGTGGAACAAGGAAAACCTCTGCACCAGCATCTGTGCATGGACAGACTGCTCTGTTGCAGCCACGCTGCAATGCCAGAATAACGGGGACCTGCCTGGGTGCACATCCTCCCAGTGCTCCTTGCAGAAGTGGCCATAGATATATTGCCAAGAAAAGGTTTTAACAGGCTATACAGACATAACATTGGGATTTATTTTTGCTAATATAAATATTTATGTTCACATAATTTTATAGTCAATACAAGAAAAGTTACACTGCAACCATGTTGGTTCACAACTACACTTCTAGGAACAATGAAGTAAGAGGACTATCAGCACATCTTACTAAGCCAGTAATGTATGMTGAACAGGTGCTGAACAGAGGGATGGATATAAGAACATGGTGATCAAAATACTTTTGGCATATCTCACAGAAATCTTTGCCTCAAAAATGTGAACCTTGCCACAATAAAAAGGGTAAAAAAATATACAGGACAAAATAATACTTTCATGTCAAATGAATAAAAATAATCTTATTTACAAATTGCCAGGAAAAACACAAAAAGTTCTTGCTTTTAGAATAAATATGTGTATTAAGGGAACACATCCACTAGTTAACAGGACAACTTTGTGCAGTTAAGTGAATAGTTCTTAAATATTAAACAAAACTAGAAAAACAAAAGAGCACAGTCATAGAGCTGTGGCAGAACATAAACCTGATGTTTGCTGATTTACATTTCAGGTAGAAGRCAAGATAACTTTTCAAAGCCAAACAGATAAAAGCCTTACGTAATTCACAATTTCCACGTACAAATCAATGATAATTTTTCTAAATTTAAACAATAATTTCATTCCAAGTTCCCTTACTTTACTATGTATTCTATGTAATATTAAGGGAATGTTACAATTTTATGCAATTGGTAACTGCAGGATTTCTAAAAACAGCATGAGCTAAGCAATACCTGCATTTCAGTTTGATAATGCTTTTTCTAATAATGTTGACCATTAAACTGAAAGGTTATCGTTTCCAACTCTGAGTCTTATTTAAAAAAAAAAAACAGCAAAAGAGCCAACTGTATCAAATTATACTTGTTTATCTGACACAAAAAATTATATAGCCTAAAAAAAAGAGATTTTGTATATAAAATCTGGCGAAGTAACATAAGACTGATTTTGCACAATAAAATAAATGAGAAGTCAAAACGCCTATGGTGTAGTCCTGCAGAGAGAAAAATACTTGTGAACATAGATCCCTGAAATTACTTCCTTCAGCTAGGTGCTCTACGGCCATGGATATTGACATGGCATTCTCTGTAGGGTAAGAAACTTAGACACCAGTAACTGCATGTACACAAACACTACTGACTGCATGGATATGGAACTCGAAAGCAACACCTCACAAATTTTACTATGGTAAAGGGCAGGCTATAGGTGACCCAATAACCTACATCCACTCCAAGAGAAATTGCAAAGGACACAGGCAAACTCCTCTTGGCAGCAGCAGTGTAACGTGGAAATGGCTAAAAAATGTGGGAAAATCATGGGAAAATTTTTTTCAACAAAGGAAATGTGGGAGCACAAATATGGGAGCAAACTGTTCAAGGAGGTGGCAGGATCACTGTGTTYGGGCATTTCCATAACTTCCCTGTGTAAGCCACTGCTGACCTGATCTAGAGCTGGCAACAGCCTAGCTTTGAGTGGGAAATTGGACAAAACTACTTCCAGAAATCTTTCCAAACACTTCATGTGGGTGTGTCAACAAGGTCTTTGGAAATACATTTCACCTCATTTACTGCAGCCCAAGGCCACAGATGCTGTCAAATGCTGTGGTTCAGCTGTCACACAGTAGCATATCAAGCACATAGCACACCAGTCTAAACTTTGGAAATTAACAAAAATTAATAACACCAAATGAACAACACTTTGGAATGAAAAGAATCGCTTATAATTATGATCCTTTTGTGCTGGTAACATACTCTGTAAAGCCTGCAGGTCTTGATTTTACTCTTCAGAAACCAAGAGGATTGTCTGCCTCTCTCCCCAATACTGCAGGAGAGAATATCTGTAAATACAACCCATGTGTATTCTACTTCCATCTCATTCCTTTGTGGAATGAGCAACTGTAGGGTTTTTTGTTGGCTTTTGTAAGACTTCTGCAGTGCTGGGCTGCAGAATGTTACAACCCTGAAATCTCCCCTGTGGAGTAAGGTAGGTCTGCATGTGAAAACTGCCTCAGTACTTTGAAGATGATAWATTCTCTCCTTACAAGAAGAAAAAATGAAGTTGTCTTATTTCATCTGACATTATGTTTTTCTGTGTCTAATTTATAATATGCTTCCCGTTAGCTGCTTAAGGACCAGCTGCTCTGGACAAGAGGTTTGAAAGGATGCCTAAGATACTGCCTTCCTTATTTTAAGATCCATCTTATTTCTGATAACTCTGCATTCTATAAAATCCTTATAAAACTTTTTTTTTTTTTAAAGCCATACGGTTCAGATACAGCATTGATGACACACTGCAACAGCTTCTAGTTTTAATGTTCTTCCTATCAGTCCAGCAAACTTCATCCAAGGTTGATTTAATGAACCATGGAGAWGTTTTCACCTCAGAAATGTTTTCTTAGTATACACAAAAAGACTGAAATACTAGGTCTGGAATGGTTCCTTTCTCATTCCAATTAAAATCACTGAAACCTGAGAAGTATTGAAAGACTTTTGCTGATTGCAGAAATACATACAAATTATATCACAATATAGGACCTCTGAGAACTTTTGTAAGCAATAACATCTTAGATTTTGGAGATGTTGGGCAGACCTAGACCTACCACCCACTAGTGAGATTATCAGTGTTTTCTTAACATTCAGCAAGCATTGTTCTCATTAAGATAAGCAGTTCTTGTTCATTCTAGGGATTTCTTTTAATGAACAGCTGATGCAGATGATTGTGCATGTGYAGCAATTCTTCTACCTGCAGATTCAATACTTAAAAAAATTATAAAGTTAAAACACACTCCTCAGTACTATTGTAACTCCTCAGTCAGTGTCTGAATGGAAAACATCTGAAAAATGGAGAGAAAAGACAATCTATATCTCTATATAGTGCTAGTAATAAACAAATCTATATAGACTAGTATGTATGGGGTCATTAATTCATATCATTAATCCTACATACCACAGATACTATAGTTTCTCTGGAATTTGGAACTATGATAGTCTTTGCAAATATTCCTTTAATTTCCAGCCTATGTAGGATCAAATCAAAAGTCTATTTCTCAGTTTTGAATCAAATCAAAAGTCCCAAAATTAAATAAAATTCTAACTCACCAACATTTCTACAAYTACGACAAAACTCCACATATCTGACTCTGTGCACTCCAAATGGAGCCCCATTCCACCTACTGCTCTTATTTAGGCTTTACTTGAAACTAGAAAACCTTTCAGTAGTTTAGAGTTTTGCTAGAAAGCGTTTCATGAAGGAGTAACTTAAGTCCCATAAAAAACTAGATAAGCAATAAGCAGAAAATAGGAAAAAAAACATATTAAATTAAAATTAATTAATTAAGGCTGGAATTTCTTTGCCTATGTGCGATTTTACCATAGCATATTTTTTACATAAGAAATATTGATGTCATGAAGAAGCAAGCAAGAAAAGGAAGAAAAACATATACAATTTTGTACATACTGAGTACTGCAGCTTTGATTCTGAATTCATTTCATTCATTTAAATTGTTTACAAAAGGTGATATCAGGGCCTAAAGGACAAAGCAAGTGCAAAAATGTGAATGAGTAGAAAGAAAAAGCTAATTTTCCATGATGCGGAGCTTCTAAATACAAAAATGTGTAAGTCCACAGTAGAAAGGTGGTGTTTTTGAAATCCTTCATTTTTCCTTTTTTAAACAATAGTAAGTTATTTAAATAGCAAGTAAATGATTTAAGTCATCAAAAGAATCTATCATTCAAACACTGCAGCAGTTCTTCATGAGCGCCGATTTTTTGACAGGTGTCCCAGCCAGGCTGGTTACTGACCTCGTATCATCTTCACTGTCACTTCGTTTTCTCACTTCCCTGTAAATAAATAAATAAATAAACAGGGACAAAGCTCAATAAACTTACTTCTATTCATGTTCACTATTTCATTTCTCTCAGCATATCTTATACTGCACGCTATCATTATTACTTTACTTTCCAAGTTCAATTCATACTTTGTGTAAAACAGCATACAAATAAATACATATGAATAAACAAAACTTTCAGCACATGTCTCTATCATGGAATCAAATATAATGACCTGATAAATGAACTGAAATTCATATTTTGAAAGAATTTGTTTAATTATATGCAAAAATATGTAAAGTATATTAAAACTTATAAATACTCACATATATATTAAAAAAAGAATTAAGAAAGTAWATCCATGTATCTCATTAAAATGTCATTCACCAGACAGGTTTAAAAATGTGACTTTCATATGTAAGCYCCAGTATTGAGATAGTAAGATGGTAAGACTCTAAGTAGTCTGTGTGTTTATGTCCAAAATGTACGTTTTATAAAACAGAGCAGATGAATTTATTTGAAAACAGAAACACAGCTGCTTACCGAGCAAGATGAAGAACTGCTTCTACAATATTAGAACCATCTTTAGCACTTGTTTCACAAAATAATGCATTGTAAGTCTGCAAACAGAAAATAAAATGTTAMGCCAGCATAGCCTATATGGTTTTATCTAGATATTTTAATTTACAAATGGTTGCCTACATAACTCCAGATAATTATTACACATCCACTTAAATGAATACAATTCATTTTGGTCATCTTCATTCTCTACTACAGTCACCTTAATATTGCAAAAAAAATTTAATTTTATTATTATAGTTTCCTAAGCTCACAATATTTGGGTAACAGACCGAGTTAGAAACAAACCACAGTCTCACCTTARATCTCTTGCTCTCCAGACGGCAAAACAGGAAGTGAGCTACTGGGAGAGCTTACTAAAGACACATTGTCATTCTTTATCCTGTCAAGGGGTATTCTAGCTTAAACAGAAATATTACTCAGTACATAATGGACAAGGTATCCGCCCTAGTACAATCATTTGATTGTCAATGCATTGTCCAGGCACTCCATACCCTATTGTCCACCTGTCCTGCAAAATACAGGACACAGGTCAGAAATATGGGGGGAAAAAAACACATATAAATACTTTCATTTATAGCAGGTAGTTCCTCATCCCCTTTTTTTTTCTGCAGACGTGCAGGAACAAAAGTGTCTTGAAGATGAAAATATGTCACTCAAACAGAACAGGAACAGGTTAGATGGAGAGCCTCAACCCTCATACTGATTTGGACAATTCTTCTCTGAAGGCATAAAAGATCACTCTCCCAGCTCACACATCTTTTTTTTCCCCATAAAAACTGAAGAATAGGCCAGCCAATAATGAAGGCCAGGTCAGTGGACATKGGGTGAAATTTCAGTCAGATCACACAGTCAATAGAGTAACTGATGAAAAATACCCAGTAATACTGATTAAATGTCAAAGCAATGACCAGAAAACGACTTTTGCTTACTAACATTTCATGTAGTTTTCAGTTTAAAGCTCCCTGGAACAATTTATACTGAAAACATAGAAATTACCATTGCCAGCTTTTCTCCACAGTTAATAGGCACACATTTTTGTCCTTGCTCTG
Organism: Nothoprocta perdicaria; assembly: GCF_003342845.1. NCBI lineage: Eukaryota > Metazoa > Chordata > Aves > Tinamiformes > Tinamidae > Nothoprocta > Nothoprocta perdicaria. Next base: position 3,249,709 of record NW_020456110.1, read on the forward strand.
TAACTGCTTCACGGAGATCTGCTTTGTTTCCCACCATCATAATTGGAATATTCTCGTGGGTTGCATCCTGTAAWGCACATTTTATTTTCTTATTGCAGGAACACTCAGAATACAAAAATATCACTGATACTGTCATGTAACATAAGTAAATAATCATACACACTAGGCATGCTACCAAACAAAAATATTTTATAAATCATGATGAGAGGTTTTCATTATAAAGTCTATAATTTAAACAGCGGCTTAAACATGAATTGGCAAAGATGATCATGTGTTCTCATAAGCCATCACAGCTGACAGGAAATTTCATGTGTCCAATTATTCTAGTGGAAACAGTCACTATATTTAAATGCTATATGACTAACTAACAACAGAAAAAGAGATCAATTCTTTTACTGTAATATTAAAAAAAAAAAAAAGCTTTCAGAAGAGGAAATTAAGTTCTTGCTAGTCATTTTCCCTATTAAATGCATTTGATATAGAAAGAATAGGAAGAAAAACTTTTTCTTTAAATCTATTCAGAGAAGCAAAGAAAATATAATAGATATCATTTATATATTAGCAAAAAAAATACTGAAAATTTCACTTGGACTATAGCCAACTTACCGAATATAACATGTTTTAACAAGCAGAGAAAAACAGGAATACTGCAAACATCTAGGAGGGGTATCTGAAACCATCTAGGATTCATATTCATTTCCAAAGTAAGTTTTTGGAAGCTGTGATTACATGATACTATTTTATACAATACATCACAATGCACCAGTTTTACAACTGATTGAATTGTCAGGATACAGTTTAATACCCTGAGAAACTCCTTTTTGCTTGCACTTCTATTAGACTTTCCATTTTGGATAAATGAATTATAAAGTTATGAAAGTTATTCAGGCTCTATAAATCAAGCCAGTCTCTCTAAAAAAGACTCTGAAATTCTGAACCAAAAAATGATTTTCTCAGTGGAAATATTCACTTCTGTACATTAAAGAATAAGGTAACAATGCAGTGAAATACAGCTTGCAAGTTGTACATACTTTAAGGTTCTTACCTCAATCATATCCACCCATTCTCGTACATTAAGAAAACTTCTTTCACATGTTACATCATATAACAGTAAGACACCATCTGCTCTTCTAAAGTATGATTTAGCAATACTTCGAAATCTTTTAGGAAAAAAAAAAGAAGAYGTAAGTCATTTACAAAGAAAAAAAATTTACTTCCACAACATTAACAACATAGCATTACTTGGTTACAATACTAAATAGATTTGTTGCACCCATCTTCTGTGTTTTATCACAGCTGAATTTTTACAAAAGTTTTTGAAAATTACTTAAACAAATCTACAAATGCTCTATAAAAACCCATAAGATTCCATGCTAATTACCAAATACTTTTTTGAAGTTTGACTACTAAACTAAAAAAAAAAAATCTACAGATATACTGTTATCAAGTTACAAAGAGTTGTCCCTTCCATTATCATAAATGAAAAATGGCAAGTAGACATTTATGTTATTTAAGAAATATTCTTCACAAACTTATCATGCAGCAGGAGTGTAACTGGGTCTCTRCTTCATTCAATCCACTCACTTTGACAGAAGTAAAAACATATGATCCAATACAGAACATAACCTGTGGACAAATTAAACTGACTTTGCCAGTGTCAGAGTGAGCTCTAAAGTACCAATGGCACTACTTGTATAAAGAAGTTATAGTTCTTCACTGGTGAGGATGTCATAGGATTTTGTGGAAATCCAGCCACAATAATTTGAAGAACCCTGACATACATTAAATTCAAATCTGTTATATAACTCCCCAGCGTCTTTACAGGAAGACAGAAGATATTTCATTCACTGAATACGATGAAAATCAGGATCAGGAATTTTGGGGGAAGTGGTCATGAAAATCGCTAAGGTGGAGCATGCTCAGAAATGCAAGTCTATAAGGGCAAAGAAAGCAATAGAAAAAGCAAAGTTCTCCTACAACATCTTATCAAACTAATCTAAGACAGGGAATCACAAAATCATATGGTTGGAAAAGACCTTCAAGAGCGAGTGCAACCGCAAGCCCCTCAGCGTCCTGCCTGCTACGCCGAGCCCCTAAGCACCTCATCTACACACTTCTTGAACGCTACCAGGGACGGTGACTCCACCGCTGCCCTAGGCAGCCTGTTCCAAGGCTTCACCATGTAGAAATCCTTTCTAATGTCTAACCTGAACCTCCCTTGGCACAGCTTGAGGCCATTTCTCCTGTCCTAAGAGAGACATGTGGACATAATTTATTAATGTTGACTCTCAACCAGTACTCCATGCATAGATAAGAAGTAATCTTTAACACATCACCACAGTGAACAGATAAACGCTCCGCCTGTCTCTGTCACAGCAGAACAAAATCACATCTCTATGCAGACACACGTGGCCAATACTGATCTACCTACAATAAGGTCATGTAATATTTTTTGCCCTTTTTTTTGCACTTAGATGAAAAAAGGTAAACGCCATTTAGAAACAACACAAATGAAATTACTGATGTTGTAGAGAATCACTAACCTCTCTTGCCCGGCTGTGTCCCACAGTTGTAGTACTGTAGGTTCTCCATCCACAACTAATCTTTTCATTTGAAAATCCACACCTGAAAGAACGTGTACAGTCTAATCAATAAATCTTTAAAAATGCAGTAACATTTACAGATACACAGAAAATAAAGAGCAATGTTCCATATAAAAGGGCACAATTGTTATTTCAAGTGATATCTCTTTCAATAAATTGTGAAATTTCAATAGTTCCTTTAACCCTGAAATACAATAATACCCTGAATATAGGAATTAATATTCCATTTGATTAAAAAAAAAAAAAAAGGAATGTTTTGCCTACATGTTTTTCTCAGAAGCACTGAAATAAATCTGGTGTTATGACAAAGGAACAGTAAGATTCCTCTTTATTTTACCAAATAGTTTTGTGGAAAAACATAAAGTCTACTTTTTGAAACATTTTATTTCAAACATCAATGAAAAAATCAACTGCAACAAAAATCCCAACTCAAAAGAAATAAAATAAATATACACAGCTATCATTTCACTACAAGATGAAAATTTACTGTTTGGAATCAATAAGACAAGTTTGTTAGGTGWTGGTTATAGTAATATACATAGAAATCCACCCAGCAGCTTATAAACTAAAGCTTCAATAACATTTTGAAGAAATGGAGATCAGGAGTAGAATCAAAAAACTCAAAAGTCTGAAAGATTAAAAAAGCAGGAAAGAGCTGAGATTAAAGGACAGCAACAGAAAATGCAAAAAAAAATTCTAAACAAGTTCTAAAATATCACAATATCACAGTAAAACTTCCTTTATTGGTGCTTTGCATTGTTCTGAAACAGATTTTGTGCTTTATACAGGCAAACTAAATTGAAGTAGTAYCCTTCCCTCTAATTAGCAGTAACACACTTGCAGGCTTTAGTTGTCGTTTAGATGTTACAGGGTGAGAAACTGCAGGTGTATAGTCAGAAAATTCTTGAGGATCACAGAGCTTGTTCTTTCCACTAATCACTGCTGCTGAATACTATTAAAACTCACTTTAGCAGTTTGAGAAGAAAACAACATACCTAGGGTTGCACTGGTATTGCTTCGAAATTCATTCTTGCAAAGTCTCATAAGGAAGCTGGATTTCCCCACTGCTGCATCTCCAGCAAGAACTATCTTGTACGCTTTCTCTGAGCTCRGGTATTTTGGAGCACATTCCCTTACATCTGACTGAAAAATAAAAAGGATTTATCTCATTCACTCATTTAAGAAATCTCACAATATAATTCTGGGTATTTTTTTTGTTTGTTTGTTTTGTTTTGTTTTTTTTCATAACTGGTTACCTGAGGCGGAATAGCAGATATGTATTTCCTCGTGGAAGCTATCGAGCTGCTTCGACTTACGGGTTGTGAAGGTTTCCAGTCTAATATAGTACTGCTGTTGTCAGGACTGTATGCTTCCTCATCTCTGATCTCCGGAACCTGAATGTACAGGGCAGTTTGATAGCTCCAGTGAGTAAAGTATGTTTTAAGTATACAGTATGCTTTAARTATGCTTGTTTGGTCTTTTTTTTTGTTTCTCCTTTTTTTGGAAAGACAGAACTAAGACTGAATGAAATGTCTCTTTTTAGCAGCTTAGATCATATACAGATAACAGAAGTTTTTATTCATGAAGGCAAAGTTTTACAAAGTTTACTTTTTAACTAGAAAATAGACTTAAACAGGGGGTTTAAAAACCTTTAAAAGTACAAATTGCATTTTGAAAAGCAAATTACCAATTGAATTCTAACCAAATGATTAAAACAAGTTTGCTTTTTTTAATACAGCTTTATAAGAATAAAATTCTACAGAAAAGTTATCAGCATTGTGATGCTATGCACATTGTGATGTGCATTGAAATGCACATAACTGAAATACTTAGGGCAAAGATCCTTTTCACTTAAAACAAACAAACAAAYAAATAAATAAATAAATAAAWRAAAGCTGATTCCAGCCAAAGTTGTTCTTAGAAATGCAGTAAGTCTAGCACTTACATCAGTATCAGAAGCATCACCACCAAAGCTGTCTTGCATACACTGTGGCCTTTGAATAATCCTTTGATGCCTGTATTCCACTTCCGAATCATATTCATTGGAGTCTCTCAGGGTAGACAAACCACTGTCGAAACAGCTCTCAGGTAAGCTGTCAGCATCACAGTTTATCCTTTGCATAGGGTCACAAAGAGCTAAAGAATCATAATCTTCATCCACACAAGATGAATGAGATGATCTAGTAGGAAATATTAAAAAAAAAAAAATTACAATTCTTTTAACAAAATCTAATGCATTCCTAAATGGTCAACAGATAGAAATGCCAGCTACATATTGTAAGCAATATGTCACTAACCTATTTTGCCTTCTCTCTTAAAGAGTCTTTTCTATTATATCTCTTCATGTTCAGATTTGTTTATATAATCTCTCATTGACAATCACTTCCCAAGATTACAAATGAAGACTTGCTCATATTTACAGTAACTTTTAAAGAGAGTCAGAAAATAAAGTACTGTCATGATACTAAAGGCAGAAAAATCATACTTCAGTGCTGAGGGTTTTGCTAATGTTGCATATGGGAAATTACCTTGGTTTGCCATATTTAATTTATATAAATACATCCATCTCTTATCTCACAGCTTGATGCACTGACCAATCAGTTAACACTACAAATGCTCCTGATACAAACACTACAAAAACACTACAGAACAGGACGCAAAGGAGATCAAAATCTCAGCAAGGCACAAGGTACAGAAACAAGCTTTGCCTCACAAGTTACTTGACTGTGTAAAACTTAAAGCATTAATTTTATGAACCTTGTAATTTACAAGGTACCTTTTTTGGCTAATTTGATAAGGTGGCCTGTCTGCCTTGTTGTAACCAGTTTTGAATAGACACAGCATTCAGGATGAGATGGTATGTCACTGTCCCTACCACAGCAAGGAAACAGGGCAAAGGCAAAACTTAGCAGATCCAGAACACAGAAAAAGCTCTCTCATCCACGTGAAGAATTTTGCTCATGCCAGAAAGGACTAGATGTTACTCATTAGAATAAAGAGGCAAGACAAGGAATATTTTTGACTGGTGTTTCTGTCAAGGAAACAGTTAACTAAACACACTGCCCCTAGTTGTAAGCAACCTATTAAGCCTTCTTACCTCAACTCACAAAAATATGTAAAATGTCCACTGAGGATAGGAGAGCTCTCTGTGAAAAGACTCTCACAGTCCTTTAACAACAACTTGTCGAGAGCCCAAAGTCGGGGAGGAGCTTTCCATTGCCCATATACCATTTCCTCCRTGCACCAATTGGGAAATCCAAGAATTCAACTTCTGCAGCTGATGTTAATCACTCAAAGTTGTCAACCCCACTTTCATAGCGGATGGTAATATCCACCACCTTTGCATGGGTTCCTTTCACCATTATCAAATCTGGTTTGAAGAGTTCATTGTTGTTATCTCTGAGATCGGATTCTGTAAAAATCTCCCATGCCAGTCTCTTTGCCTCTTCTGCCAGCAAGCCAAACAATTGTTACATCTTTTAGTCTTAGACAGCAGGACAGTAACCAATTATATATGACCAAGATTCCCATTCTGCTGGACAGTGCCTGCACTCCTCGGTGCATCCTCACCCAATCCATGGGTCAAAAATTCCCAACTAGAATAAACATTGGCCTGTACTTGGATGGCCATTATTGGTTTACAGTGAGCAATGCCCCAATTATGAAYTGTCCAATCGTTGCTTACAGGATTGTTTTAAATATTTCTAATACCTTAAAACCTGAAGTACTATATAGAAGTCCATTTTTTCCCACTCTCTTCTTCAAAGTAACATCTTTTTTTTTGATCTGGATATCATAATATGTAAGGATACTTAAACGGTGGCAGCAATGACRGTATGGTTTACAGAGAAGAAGAAAAAGCTTTTATCTGTGCAAAAGTAGTGGCAGAGAAGAAAGATGATCAGAGGGAATCTTTAAAGAATAAAGCTCTTTAAAAAGTGTATTATGGTGGCAATCATTACTCAGTTCCTGCAGCGAGAGTAGGAAAGACACAAACTAAAATGAGGTTAAAAAAAAAAAGTCTCAAAGCCTTGGTAGATAGAAGGAAACCAGTTTGGCCCTTTCTTTGGTAATGAATAGGTAGGACTGAACTGTTTCAACAGTTAAGGTCAAGGAAAGTAAAGATCCTTGCAARGGTAGCTTGCTGCTGGAGTCAGGTGTGCCCAACACAACATTACCCTACAGAAGGGCACATTGAGGGGATTCTCAGGATTGTGAAGCTGTTAATGAGTCCTGTATAATTCTTTCCTGCAAATGACTAACCAGAGATATTAGAGGCAACATTTTTTTTACTGCAACAACATTCAGGACTGCCTTATTTCCACATTCACAGCATACTATATATTCATGTAAGCAAGCGTTATTTTGCTTAGAAATACTGCAACGTCCACCCTACTTGCATCCAAGCACCCACAAACCTACAGCAAATCATTCAAATATGAAAAAGGGACAGGCTTTAATAAAGTTAAGCTGGTCAGGCATTCCCTGAAATAAAGTTCTTTATTAGTCAATTTTCAACATCACTGAAGCATGGCTTCCAAGATGGCAATTTCATATGTGCTTAAAGCAGCTTAGACTAAGACATATTATGTAACTAAAAAAATATACTTAGGAATGTAATTGCTTAAAGCATAATAAAATGCAAATCAGTATTTCTGTGCAATGATCTGATGTTAGGAGACAGAGTTCTGTATGTGAACAAGGTATTTGGGGAAATTCATTTTCACTCTCTACTTCGATGCTACTAAATTGTGCCAGTTATGAGTAAGTTTTATCCCCAGTACATAAATTTCTTTTCTGAAGATACTTGTATTTCTCACTTCCATTCAAATGCAAAAAAAWTGCACCAAACAGCAGATACTAATAAATATTCTCAAAGAAGAGTATCAATAATCCTCCTAAATACRTTTTACTCACTCCTTCCCTAGAAACCTCAGAAAATTATTCAGTCCACAGTACAGCTTAGTAATAGACACATCTTTCAAAATTTGCAGAGTATCCAGTATAAGGGAACAGGTTTTAACTACACTCTGCAGAAGGATTCAGTTTATGGCAAGTAAAATTTTATAGCCAGCAAACATATTTTTCACATGAAGATCACAGAGTTAGTAACAGTACTGAATGAATTTGGGTATTATTAGCATAAAATGAAAGTCGACTTAATCATTATAAAAAATATTGTTCCTACAAGAAAAATATAAAACACAGGCTACRTACGAACTCTATTCAGAATTTCTGTAGAGTTTGAAATAACACCAAAGGAATAAGATAAAACAATATCTTCAGTAAAACACATAGTTTTAATGGCAGTACCAGCCACTAAAAAAATAAATAAAAATGGTGTTCTAGAGCATCTAAGGCAGASAGCAGCACAACTGAGGACAACAACAGTCTTTGCAGTGAATTGAGGAAGTTCTGATCGATTACTTCAGTCCAGTAAGTATAAAACCAAAGTAGCTCTGATCATTTGCATTTAGACAACTTTCTGATCTCTGTGTCTCTTATTCTGTTAATATTCAACCTACAACTCCTGCAAATCACAAGGAGATGACGTTGCTATTTATTTGAAGAATTACACACAAATTTTCACCTTTGTAAAAATTATTACATAGGAAAAAAAATTGACAAGGAGGCAAAAAGATATGAATAAAGAGTACTTTGTTTTCCAAGTACTGAGAAAAATACTTAATAAGAGCCCTCAGAACTCTTTTGGCACTTGAAGGTCAGGAGAGAGACTGATAAACAAATGAAAATCAAAATAATCTAAGATCAAACCAKAATTGGTTGAATTCTGTATAATATCATTAGTTAGCACTGAAAAGAGTTGGCCTGAGCTATGTGAAGTCATTAAAAGATTGATTTCAGTTGACTGAAAGTTGAAAGGTTGAAAAGTTGATTTCAGTACACTTTGGATCCAATGCTGTGGATCAGTATTTTTTTTTCCTGAATCAAATTATTCTGTGATCTAACAGTATTTGCTCTTCTAGGATATTTGCATTTTTATGTTCTTTTAAGATTAGTAAAAATCAAAACTGCCTTACCTGTCATAGCGTGGGTTTAGAGGTGATTGTCCACCACTACATTTGGGACTGCTTCTAGAAATGGTATTTCCTGGTGAGGTATTTGCTAGCCGCTGCAACAGACACATAACAAGTACATGTTAGGTTTGATAAAAGCAGTTTAAGCATCCAGATTTGTCATGATAAAAGTGTAAATCCTCAAAACTACTACTGCACATTTTCATATTTATTCAACTGCTTATTTTTAATTAATTCTCTTCCTACAAATGCTATTGGATTRCATTGCACTACATGTAGCACATTATACCTTTCACTTAGGCTCATCTGACGGTCACTCAATGACAAAAAAACAGCATTCCCCACGAAAAAGTGATGTCAATGACTATTCCTCTGGCACGATGAAATAATGAACTTGGAAGAGTCATATTTATTGATCACATAAGAGGATTTTCCTTGTGTTTTTTAAAAGATGGCCAGTACATACATATTGATAACTAAGATGGAAAAGGAAATGTCACTAGTGGAGACAGCTATGGTAGAGATACTTTCTGGTTCTTCAATAGGATTGTGGAGAAGAGTGATCTCAACTGACAGTCTGTGACAAAGTCTTTCATGCATTTGCCCTCGCACCTTTAAATTCATTCTGAGAATTCAGCTTCTTCTCTTTTTTTCTGTAACTTTCATTATGTTTCAGGGAAGAGAAGAAAGAAAYAGTATCTCTTGCTGCCTCTGTAGTGAACCTCTGGGAGACTATATCGGAAAAAGACTCCCTCATTCACTAACGTGGTATGCTGGAAACACACAACCAGTGCTATTTTCCTCCTTTCTGACCAGTATTGTCAGACTCCAATTGTCTCTATTGTTCCASCTCTGTCTTTCTGAAACAATTGACTGGTTTTCCAGTGACATAAGCCTTGCCTAATAATTGGTTTTGGAGTTAAAAAGCTTTTCTAGTATGAAAAAATAGCAAACTAAGATAGGCATTTTCATTGTCTTCAATCCTTCCATGCTCTGGTTTGGAGAACAGTAGCCTGTAACTGTTAAATAGACCTTGATATAACAGAGATAGTGACAAACAATCTGAGCTCCTCTGCTACCAGTGGTCCCTGCCTTCCTTTTGTTCAGTAGCTTGCCTTCATAAAGGCAAGAAGACTTTGCTAAGAGGACAGCAGTTTCCTAAGAAAGCATATTTTCAATTTGTAGAGCACTTCCAATAAACCAAAYAAACACATTCACTTCAGTGCAAAGGAAACAGACGGCTCACCTCATCAGATATATTTAGCCACTGCATACAAAAAACTACCATTTTCTAAAGCACCTCAGAAAGTATTTGTGCTCTAACATAAGCCATGGCATTTTGCCAAATCCAAGCAAACTAACTAAACCACTTAGCTGAAGATGAATTTACTGAAAAGAACCAATGAAAATGTACCAAAGTACAAACAAATTTGCTTTCAAAGAATTACTTGTAAAATCTCCTAGTAAAACGTAAATATATGTTTTATAATAATAATTAGATATTAGATTCAAAAATTATATTGCTTAATAAATCAATTAAAATATATAAGTAGTATTAAAATACAGTATAGCTACATACCAGTGATCTGTTGTACTTGCTGAAACTGTTTTCCAGTGCACTTCTCAATCCATCATTGCTGTCATGTAGTTTCCTATTAGCTGATCTAATAGAGAAACACAGTCTAATTTGGAAAAGTACACCAAAGACAATCTTAATATATAACTTATAGCAAAGTAAATCTGAAAAAAATATGTATCAAAAAACTTTTTTTTCCCCTTAGTTGAGTTCTAAGGAGTAATTTGAGACAGAACTATGTTGCTGTATCTATTAAAATTATTGTAGACTAAAAAAAAGCTCACTGAGAATTTTAAACTCAAGTAATAGCTTAGGAAACACTGTTTCACTTTACACCTATGTGATATAACACAGTGTCAGCTGATGAAAAGTAGATAAAACTCAAAAAAAAGCTGTAACAAACCACGACAGGGCAGTAAACTTGAACAGCCATTTTGAGATAAAATATGAGTGCACTTTAATGGTTGCTGAGAATGCTAAGGTGTTCAAGCTACAGCAAGTTCAGCTACCTGAGAAAAACAAAGATTACGATAAAGAAACTAACTAAAGATACAATACTATTCACTGCGATGCCCCTTGAAAACAAAAAATATATTTGGGAGTGTCTTCTTCAGCAATGCACACACTTAGTACTTTCAGCTAATGATAAGAAGGGGAGTTACTCCAGCAATGCAGTCAATAAAATAGAAGCCAAGTAATAATAATGAAAATAGCACAGGTCTCATTCAGGTTATTACAAACAGACTAATACTAATGAAGCAGCGGGGAAAAAAAAAAAAAAAAAGAAACAAACAAACAACAAAAAAAACAGTTACTGACTCAGAAGTCACACACTTCCAAATACTGAATTCAAGAAAGTGCCAGTTTTGGCTAATCCTTTTGGGTCAGTTAAATCAGTGAAGAGTTCTGCTTAAAAAGATAATGGCATTAGATAATCCTCTATGTCTCTGTTTAACAAGAAGAGAGGAAAAAAATAGAAAAATGTTTTAGAAAGCATATGGAGGCATCATCGACATACTGCTAAAAACTTTCATGCAGAAAACAAAAAACACCCTGTGCACAGTTTTTTGGGTAAAAAAAGAAAATCAAGAAGGCAATTAATGTCACTCCAAATGAATGCAGATTTCTAGAAGTGAGGTTTTGAAGAGAAATCATGTAATATGCCATTTTTCCCTTTTGAAAGAACAGCATGGAAGAAAGCAAAACTTAGATGGCAGAGCAATTGTTCTTCTCACATGAGCAATCAGCACAACAATACAGGATCACAAACTTAAGATAAAATGATACACATTTTTAAGGTATTTTCTATAAGAAYTAAGGTAATTTCCATATTTGACTTCAATTTTTTTCTCAACTTCCATCCAAATATTCTACATAGCTGGAAAATTGTTTACCCCTGAACAGTTTTGGATAAAATCTGTTTAAAAAGTATGAATTGTTGTTAACTTACTGAAGCATTTCAATTTGTCTTTCCAGGTTATCTCTGTCTTCAGTATACTCTCGAATCATTTCTAGATCTCTGTAAAAAAAAAAAGTTACTCTTTATAAAGGTCCTTTCACTGTTTTTATGCTTTATTATGCTTATACTTTATTATGCATTACAAGAGGACAAAACTCAACAGTCAATGTTTTTGAAAGGCAGTAAATATACTGGTGAAAAGGTATGTTTTCAGATATTTTTGAATATAGATTTTTCTCTTTATACATTTCAGATTGCTGAAATATATTAAAAACCATTTTATGCAGAAGAAAACAATTTGATAAATTTGCTGATGTCAGACAGCATATGTCAACAAAAACTGACTGAATATAATAGAACTGTAAAACTGTCATATAGATACCATTGAAAAAATATGATTATACAGACGCAGCTCTTGTTTGCTTTCAGAAAAATATAGTTGAGACTGTGGGGGAAGATTTTCTAACTTTATTTTCCCTGAAATTCATAGAGCTTTTCATCCAAGTCAAAGTCATGACGGAAAGAAAGGATCTGATACTAAAACTTTTACTCTAATTGAAATATCAGTAAAATTAGTGAGCTTATCTTTATGAGAGTTTCTATCATGTCAAGCACTTGCTCCTTCAGAGACTTCATAATTTAAGTGACCTGTTTTTATGGTGTACTGTGCACATTGTCAATATGCACACTTGTCCATTATGGCAAATTAAGAAAATAAAATTAACTGCATATATAATAATTACAATAGATACTAGAATTATTCCAGCTTTGAAAATATCATGCAAGTATCTTACCTTTCAGTGTTCAAACTCCGATCTACATATTCACTTTTCAAACTATCTAATTCACTCTGTAGAAAAGCTATATTTGTCTGTGCTTCTAAAAGATCTTTCTTAAGTTTCTGATTTTCCTTAAGAAAAAGAGAAAGATATCAGTTAGATGCTGCCAAGTCACTTCTATAGAACACTGACATTTTGTAATGCTAAAATAAAAACCATTAAAATTATGTTAATCAATAAGCTAACATCCAAGAACATTACCGAATATGATTTTTCAATTTCTGCAATCCAAAAATGAGACTAATTCCAAGCCATTTTAAATATTACACCTGCAATGTGTATCCATATAAATAGAACTTTATTCCCCTCACGATGAAGATTCACAGACACCYACCAACAACTTAGAAAACAAATTACTTAGCTTTATCACTGAAACAGCAGGAAAAAAATGTGAAAGAACAATCTATATTGAACATTAAGGCTAAACTAATATGTTAATGAATATCATCTCTTACCATCAACATATCATGCATCCTTTTTTTCAGTTCAACCACATCTTCTCTGTGATTTATGTTCCTGGATTGCTCCTCCAGCTAAAGGAATAACCACATGAACAATTAAGGTATATTCTTTACTGTTTCAATTCAAATAACATAAGAAGTAACTGATGTTGTAATAAATTAATCCTAAATGTGTTTGGCTATGGCAGTTTTTAAAATCTATACACTTCCCTACTGCATAAGTAAGCATCATCTCTTTTAAAAATATCTATCTTCATAATTTACTTTTAACTGAATACTTTAAAACTTAGATTTGTTAGAAGTTTTTATTCTGTGTTACTAGTGACATAAAAGCTAACTTATGAAAAAAAACCTACCACCATCAATGCCAAACCACAGTATTTGTAACACAAGCTTTCATTATTTCTCTTGAGCCTATTCATTTCTATTAATGCTGTAATTTAATAAGGATCTTGATGGTTGTTATGATGTTGCTAACACTTAAAGTAGAAGACAAACATAAAATTAAAACTAGATTACAAAATAACCCCAAACACTATTCACAGCTGACATATTAGTTTATCTTATAGGGTTAAAYAGTAAATGTAAAATTCATTCTAGACTTACATTGAGACTAATAACAACTATTTCTACTTCTGATTTCATTTTGAAATTACAATTTAAATCTACCTCTAACATTAACATTTCCAATATTGACAGAGCTGGAATTGTTTGCCAAAAGACACTACATTACTATAATACAGTACATTACTATATTTGGTCTTGTCAATTTCACCTAATTCTATTAATCGCAAATGCTTAGAAGCAATATAGAAAACCTTTAATTATGTATCAAATAGCAAAAATGTAATTGCAATATTACTATTAACACAGCATAAAACTTCTTTTTATAAAGTTACCTGTCACTAATACACATAAAATTAAAAAGTTAGAGTTGTGACTATCCAGGCACTTCACTAGTCACTTCACTAGTCACTTAGTTGTGACTAAGGCACTTCATTAGGTCAGCATTTCTTACCATATTAAGCTACTTACCTTCTTCAGTTTTTTTATTGTCACCTGAAGATCCCCAACTTCTGTATCATATTGGTGCTTCAGTTCATTCAGTGCTTCTTCAGCTTTTCTTTTCTCCTGTAATATGTTACGTTATTAAGAGTCAAGACAGGTTTCAATGCTTCTTTAAAAAAATGCACCCGTCAATTTGAAAAAGACAGAATTTTTCTCTTTGGTTATTTGTGTAATTTTGTCTTTCTGTTACATCAATAGGCACCTTTCTTRGGATCCGCAGACATTGATTCTAGTATTGCTATTTATGTACGAGTATGAAATAGTCGCAGAAATGAAATACTACGCAGTTGAAAGCAAAAATATGGTTAAACAGTGGTCTTATTTGTGTCATATTCTCCTGTGCTTAGCATTCCCAATGTCTTAAATAAAACTGAAATTCGTTCAGATTTTCCATGTTTGCATTTATATACAAAAAGCCACCCTTCTATGGTTTAAAACACAACATTCTAATAATAACATTGCTGTACCACCACCAGTTATTTATTTATATCTGTCTATCTTTTGAAATTTATCCCTTTTAAATGTTTCAGTATTATAAGCCCAAGTTTTGTTAATAGTAAGTGGATGACAGCATCCTTAACAAACGCAGTTTCATGTAAACTTGGACCAAATATTAAAATTTGTGATTGTTTTAATCAAGCTTAGAGATTTTGAAAGGAAGCAACCTCCAGTACAGTTTTGAATGGACAACAAAAAAATGCTACGTTCTCAGGGCTATGCACAGGCACGCRTTTAACTCGCTCCAGTCACTCCCTGGTATTTAAGTACAGAATTTAACTACAGAAGAACTATTCTGCACTAACACGTGCTGTCAATGAGACAAGCAGGGTTTTTAGGAGGAAACAGACAGACAGGCAGTGACTTTGCTCACAATTCTCTTCTTTCCTATGTTATAATGACACCATGTGTTATAATGATAATCAAAGTAATCAGTTTAGGCTGGATTTTCTTTCTGTTGGCACTCATGTAAATTGCTAACATATGAGTTGGTTGGTAACTATTTGTTTCTTTTAAAGAAAATATATATACACACACACATACATGGATAGGTATCTCAATCTGCAGTTACTATCATGCAGAGAGAGGTGTCGCAGTTGTATGAAATGAGATCATTTTGACAAACAATAGTATTGAGTACAGACACCAGATTAACAGCTTAATACAATCCCACAAAGTAAATATCCTACATTTACTCTCAGGGCGTTTTACTGGGTGGAGTATGTGGAGTTATAAGTTAAATGGAACGCTCAGGAGTAAAAATGTAGAGAGCACTACAAGAAATAAATAACAGCTCATCTTATTTACCTCTAAGCATGAAAGGTGAAAATACCAAATCACATAGAACCATACAATCACAGAATGCTTAAGGTTGGAAGGAACCTCAGAGACCATCTAGTCCAACCCCCCTGCTCACGCAGGGTCACCCAGAGCACGGGGCACAGGGCTCCATACAAGTGGGTTTTAAAGATCTCCAAAGAAGGAGACTGCACAACCTCTCTGGGCAGCCTGTGCCAGGGSTCTGTCACCCTCACTGTCAAGAAATGTTTCCTTAAGTTCCTGTGGAGCTTTTGGTGCCTCAGCTTGTGGCCGTTTCCTCTAGTCCTATCGCTGTCCACCACTGGAAAGAGGCCGCCCCCTCCTCCTCACTGCCTCCCTTGAGGTATTTATACACGCTGATCAGGTCCCCCCTCAGCCTTCTCTTCTCCAGGCTGAACAGGCCCAGCTCCCTCAGCCTTTGCTCATAGGGCAGATGTTCCAGGCCCCTGATCATCCTGGTAGCCCTGCGCTGGACTCTCTCCAGCAGCTCCACATCCCTCTTGTACTGGGGAGCCCAGAACTGGACGCAGTACTCCAGATGTGGCCTCACCAGGGCTGAGTAGAGGSGGATGATCACTTCCCTCGACCTGCTGGAGACGCTCTTCTTAATGCACCCCAGGATCCCGTTGGCCTTCTTGGCCACCAGGGCACACTGCTGCCTCATGGTCAACTTGTTGTTCACCATGACACCCAGGTCTGCGGGGCTGCTCTCCAGCAGGTCCACCCCTAATCTGTACTGGTGTCCGGGGTTATTCCTCCCCAAGTGCAGCAMCCTGCACTTGCCCTTGTTGAACGTCATGAGATTTCTCACCACCCAGTCATCCAGTCTRTCCAGGTCCGTCTGGGGGACATGTCAACGACAATTGAGGACTTAAAACTGATGAAGGTTTCAGGCTCCTCCTTGTCTTTCTTTCTTTCTCTCTTTCTCTTTCTTTCTTTCTCTCTCTCTTTCTCTGCATCAAGCCAAAGAACTGATCTTTCACTTGCATTCAATTGCATTCAATTGCAAACTGCAACGAATTTTACTGAATCATGAAGCATTATTTTTAGAACATGAAAACACTGAATATGAAGGGATAATATATATAACTGCTTTTACATATTGCTATTACATAAATTGTGGATGTTCTTAAATGGATACACATTTCCAAGTCATCTCTTTACAGTACTGTATAAGATTCTTCAATTTTGTTTCCATTTTATGGGAAATAAATTAAACATTCCTTTTTTACAGAAAGGACCTTTTCTAAAACAAAYATATTTGTTTCTTGAATACAAATGTCTACTGTTTCTCTAAAAAGGAAACATATAGCTGAGAGGTATAAGGAAACATTTAGCTGAAAGGAGATATAGCTGAGAATTGCACCATCATTAATTAAATACATTATTATACATGGCTTCTCCTAGAGTGATACATCAACTTTTTTTGCTATTATATTTTATTTGCAGGAAAACCACTGACTCATGTTATGGTAGGAATTTTTCCCTCTGTATAAAAAAGATCAAGTTTGAAACTAATCTGAATAYAGAAACTGATCTGTGGGTTTAATGGTAAGCTCTTCAAAACCAACAAGTTTGCTACTCGCACCTTGCTGCTTCTTATTCTGCAAAGGTTTTGGTTAAAGAACCCATACCAAAATGTTCAGTATACTGTGTGTCCTACCAGAACAATAACGACTTGTAATTATAATTACTTATAATTTATTATTTATAATAAATGTTGATGTTTGAACATTTTACAAGAATTCTTATTCTTTGCATTTTATTTTCCTTTCCAAGTTAGATTTATCATATTTGAATAGTAACAGTTTAGGATTGGTCTACATCTTTCAGTAAAGAGGACTCATATACTTTGCCCTCAGGTCTATATATCGGCTAAAACAATGTCTGAAACTTCAGGGCAGTGAAAGAAGAGAGGTTTCCCATCAATTTCAAGAGGTCCAGACTTTCATATACCTTCATAAAAAATATCTTCCCTTTTGTTTACAGCTCTCAAAAATGTAATTACAGAATCTGAATGTACAAGCAGGAGAAAGAAAAATCACTGCTCTAGGCAAATTCACAAATACACAGATTAAGAACAAATGATCTGACCTTTAATTTCTGCACAAATCCATCTACTATTGGCATAAGAAATAAATTCCATTGTCATTGTTCCAGTCTTTTTCCAATACTGGACTCAGAAACATTCTTCTACTTCATCACTTTATTCAGAATCAAAGATTCACTTGGTCATGAGCTCTTCTAAAGACCGCTGAGAGTTAAATACAAAATACTCACCTCCTTTTTAACTTTATGCTCTGCAGCCTGTATCCGTTGTTCCATCTCTTCCTCGAGCTCACTAAGCTGAACTGCAGCTTTATCCTGAGCTCTAAAATTTAAAAGTAAATACAGGATTATGAATCACCCTTTGGCTTTGTAGAAAATGTATAAAACACATCTGCCTACAGATCTAATTCAAATTAGACAGACATAGAAACAGCTGAATGCTGTCTGAACTTTGGAAGGAATGCATTTGGGAGCCAAAATCACAAACTGTTTTGAAAATACAGGCAAATTAGATTTTAAATAATAGTAGACAATAGATTTTTAGTACGAAATAAATCACATATGCTTTTTAAACGTTAAGTTACAGAGACGTAAGGCCCCCTCTGCTTTTCTATGAATAGATTTCAAAAGGATAACTATAAGATCTTTCGTTACCACACAAAACTTCTATCCCTCTGGTTTAACCTATTTGATTTTGATAGTCATATTGCCAGGTCAAAAATACCAGATAGTTAAAATAGGAAAATACACCCCTTGAAGCTGGTGAAGTAAAAATTTTTTTTGTTAAATGAACTTTTACTACAAATGTATGCTAAAACTCAATGTTACAGCAAAGGAGGAGAAACCAAAATATTTTATATATTATACACATGAACAGAGCTTCAAAAATTTGGTCCAAAATGTAAGTAAGGAATCATCTGCAAGATGCAATATGTACTTAGGAGCTCACAGACTGAGCTCAGAGAGCACAGACTGCTACCTGTTGGCATTGACTCACAGTAGTTTACATAGCCAACTGTGATGGACAAAAAAGTAACTGTGTAGGTGAACTAGAAACAAGAGTTACTATACCTTTTCACAGCAATAGCTAAGGTTTCCATCTCTGTACTTTGAAGTTTGATCTCTCGGATGAAGTTCTTAATGACATGTTCATAAGGCTGGATTAATCTTGGTTCCACTATGTGTATGTTCTGATACAGAACACTGACTTGCTCTTGTCTGAAAGAGACAGACACCACACTGCCTGAAACAATGCTGTATAGAAGGTATGAAAAAGYAGAGTTTTTTCTTTTAACAAGTTAATATAGACTTTGAGCAATCAGCATAGCATTTGCAATTTCCTAAATCATTTTTACTCCTTCATTATAGTATAATTACCATTGCAAAAAAAAATTATTTTAAATCCATTTTTCTTATTTCTTTTGGTGACCTATTAAAAGAGTGCGCCACTGGAGTAACCTATAATATAAATAAGACTTTTGGTGCCTATAATGCTCTAATGTTAATCATTACCTGTGAAGATRACATATAGTAAGAGGCTGCATGTAAACTAAAAATTAATAGGATTGGCAACCTCTTAAGTCGTAATGGACATTGATAGTGTGAAGGCTGAGCATGTTTCCTGTAAGGAAGAAAAAAAAAGAGGAGGAGGTAGCACTACACTGTGGTCTGCTATGTAGAATGCAGCTATCTTGAATACTGAATAGAGGGAACACTACTCTTGCAGGAAAATGGAACAAAGTGTGGCTTGCAAAGTCATCTGGGAATCAGCAGTGCAAAGATTGCTACACACTCAACATTTGACACTTTTTCAGCTGCAGGATTTTGAGTATTTACACCTCTTTCATTGCAGTGGATACAGCATAAGTTGTATGTAAGAAGAAAATATAATGCAGATTTCTGGTTTAAAGAGAATTATTCTGCTTCTGATGACTGCATTCCTAACGTCAGCCCAGCTCTGAATAAAAAAAAAAGAAAAGCCCAATTATCATTCAAAGGATAAGTCATATCTCGTGATGAAAAAAAGTAGTCTCTGTAAATCCTTTAGTTATGAAAAGACTTCCTGAAAGAATTCTTTAAAGTTGCCCCATGAAGGAAAACAATATTCTAGTTCTCCTTTAATCAGACTTGTTTCTACAGATTACATATGATTTTGATTGTCAAAGCTGACAGTTTTGACAAGATACATAAAACACAAAACAGCATCAAGTGTTAACACAATATTACACAGAATAAGGAACTCTTAACTTCTGGTGACACCACTAGTAATGTCACGTAACAGCGTGTGTTCATAGTGACTAGTTTTAATTATCTGRGTTGTAATAAGCCCTTTTGTCAAAAACAAAAATTGTTTGACAAYTGAATTTAGGCAGTCCCAGTCGATACTGAAATTTTGGTTTTGGTTCAGTATCGATACTGACCWATGGTTAATACTGATCATTTTCCAAGGTCTCCTACCTCAGAGATTATTGTTGGCCATGGCCAAGGCCAACAATACATTACATGTTGCCTTCTGCTGATGGACTAGATAACATGCCARTTAGGCCAGCCTTTCCCTACTGTACTTCACATCAGGAGTAGATTACATTTGTGGTGGAATATTGTAATATTTCTGCTTTTTGTTCTCTTTATGAGAACGGCACAGCCACTCCCTCTTGCAGCTTCTTTTCATTAAAGTTTATGGAAAAGCACATAAAAGAAGATAGAAAGTTGTGTCTCCCTACTGCTGTGACTCTACTATACAGCTAAGTCTTCTTTACAATGCAGGTGTCAGAACACARAATAGTTACTGTGAGAATTTATTCTTGCTCCATGATACAAAAACCTCTTTATTTTAATTCTTCTTCCGTAGTCTGGCAATAGCTAGATTCAAGCGTCTCGATGACCCGGTTTTACAGAGCACTAGTCAGGTTTAAGAAGCAAAACAATACTCACAAAATCACTACTATCCAACCTCCTGAAAGGTGCCTGAAAGGAGCCTGAAATCACTTATGCTTTTGCTAAACAGTAATGTACCCATACAAAGTGTGAAGACTGCCTCTGCTATAATCACTCCAAATATCTTTGATGAATTASCAGCAAGCACATCATGGTATATTTTACAGATACACAGGATTTTAGAAGGATGCAGTTACAGCTACTGTTTATCAATATGCCATAGATATTTGATTATTATGAAAAGAATCATTTCAAAATATTTCCTTTCGTATTTTAAGTCATTTGTGATTTCTCCACATACTTCAGTAAACATTAGTGACACTACTGCAGCAGGGCACCTTAGCTGGAACAAATACTGCCCGATTTGTTCGTGTACAGTTTGCCTCAGATATAGGGTATTTCTGTTTCCAAATTCATTCGTTATTCAAAATTACTCGCCGAGGAAGATTTTGTGAATAGATTTCACTCAACTGACCACTGAACACTGAATTTTCACCAGACAAAAGAGGCAACTAAAATGCCTATACTTCCATTTCAGATGAACTTGTAAGAAGTTTCCAGGTTTGCACTTTAAATTAGTTTTCCTTGAAATCAGGAAATTCCCTTTAAATAGATTTAGCCGCACTCCATTAAGTTCCACACTTCCACTGCTCCAAGATACTAACACACAGAAAGGCTTTATTTTGATGTGATGTGATAGAAACTCTTTCACTGCCACTTTCAGGCTCTCCCTAAAATTATCTACTACACATGCCTTTTTGCTGCTGTTCCCAAAAGGTACGGGCACGGCATACTAGAGACCAAAACCAGTACAGCATTCTGGCCACATGCTGTTTTTACTGTGGTGAGATGTTTTATCTCATCAAAAAGGTTATTCAGCCAAAGTATAGGAAAAAAGACATTCCTGAACCTAAATGTTATATTTTGAACTTTAAACACCTAAAATGCATTCCATGAAGTGTTTCAAAGCATTTGACTGATAAGGGTTTGCTCATTTTTTGATTGTCTTCAAGAAAATAGGCCTTCCACATACTAGACAACAATAGAAGTCAGTATTATGCAAAGCTTATTTTAGCAAAAAAAAAGCAAATACTTTTCATAAAAATTTTTTGTGGTAATTGTAATTGGTCAATATTAACAGCTTCACATAAGAGCTATAATAAGCAAAGTTACTATATTCATTTGGTTTCAGAGAGTTATCCACAGGATTACAGAAAGTAAATGAAAGTATCCTAGCAATATAATTTCTGATCTGATTAAAATATCAAGGCAGGGTATAGGAAGAGCAGGGAAACAGGAATTAAATAAGACAATAAGACAATCAGATGACATTAAGTGGTGTAATTTCACACAAACCAACAGAGATATGCCAATTCACATCAGTTATTAGCTCCATGTGGTATGATTTGGTTTACAGCATTGCTTTTGTGACAGGTCAGCCAACAGTCCAGGTGAGTCCTAGCACACACTACACTCTGAATACAGCTCAGAGGGTGCCAAGGGAATTGAAGAGAGAAGCAGCACTCCAATTTTGCTCAGTTGAACATATTCCCCACGCAATTGCCAGAGACAGGATGCTRTGCCACACAGATTCCTAGTCCAATCCAAATAGAATCACAGAATGCTTAAGGTTGGAAGGGACCTCAGAGGTCATCTAGTCCAACCCCCCTGCTCACGCAGGGTCACCCAGAGCACGGGGCACAGGGCTGCATCCAAGCGGGTTCTAAAGATCCCCAAAGAAGGAGACTCCACAACCCACTGGGCAGCCTGTGCCAGGGCTCCATCACCCTCACTGTTAAGAAATGTTTCCTTAAGTTCCTGTCATTACTTAGAATTTAATTTACCACCAAAGGTGAGGCAAAACTAGCAGAAAAAAAAAAGGGAAAATCAGGCGTTTATCAGCGACATTATAATACTATTTTGYCTTTCACAGCAAAGATTCAGTGTTTCGGCTAAAGTTTATTTTGTGTATATTTATTTGAGTCTTCCTCAGAGAGGTACAAACCCAAAAGTCTTTAGCAGATCTTCAGCAGATTTTCAGGAATCCCTTACGCAGATCACTCTGGAGAGACGAAAGCTCACTTAGCCTGGACAGCTGTGTGAACCTCACCATCCGCCTGATGCTCCCACTTACTATGGCCATGCAGGAGACAGGAGGCTACTGGTAGGGCCTATCCAAGCTGCAGCCACCTCTGCTCTCCCAAGCACCAGCTTTCAGACACCAGCACTGCTGCCCATCCACAAAGGCCAGTGCTGCATGCAGCTCCACAGAACACAGCAAGATTGGTCCCGCATGTATCGGAGTCACTGACAGGGCTCCTACGCATTTTTAAAGAATTCCCATAGCATGTTCCAGAGCTCATCAAGAGCTGTATCTCTGTGACAATTCAAGGCCTACATAATCACCTCACCAAATTTACATGCATAGATCAGAAACACCCATTCTGCC
>NW_020456111.1:0-1199 GCF_003342845.1 Nothoprocta perdicaria
CCCCTAATCTGTACCGGTGTCCAGGGTTATTCCTCTCCAAATGCAGGACCCTGCACTTGCCCTTGTTGAACTTCATGAGATGAAATGATGACCTCATGATGACTTCAGCATGGCTGGATCACAGGCTACCCAGGCTCACGCACTTCTTCAGTGGTAACTTGTCCTTCCTGGAGWTTAGCTAAAGGTTCCAGGTACCACAGAGACAGCTTGGACAGCCAACCCCTCTACTGCCAGTTTTGTTGTGCCCAGCTCCTTCTCCCTGCCCTGGCACTTGAGCTGCAGCTTTTGCTCTCTTAGTGGGAACCTCCCTTAACTCTTACATTGCCACCTGCCATCCAGGACAGCAGGTCACCACTTGCAATCAAAGCCTTTTTGTACAATAAGGTCCTTTTTAACAGGATTCCTGGTGCCAGCTGTTCAGCTGAGGTGCTGAAGCCAAAACACATTCCAAGAGGTGCAGCCTGTGGAGCAGCAGAGTGCAAATGGAGATGCCCAAGCAGCCACAGGGCTGCCCTGTACTCTGTGTTCCATGTCTCCACAAGGCTGTGTGGAGCCACTTGAAGAGCAGAGGCCTCCTCTGGACGCACAGCCTGTGATGGGCAGTGAGGGGAAACTCACAGAACAAGAGGAGTCACCCACGAGTAAAGGGTCAAACCGAGTAGGGCCCCAAGTCAGGGCTCTGCAGTGTCAGGAGAGGCAGTGGGCTGGGTCTAATGGGAAACTAGTGTCCTGAGCAATGGGAAATCAGCGTTCTGAGCAATGGGAAATGCCCTGACATTGATCCAAGCATCCTCCACAGCCACAGACACTCGGGAGGACTTTTCAGGTGCCATGATGTGGATCCAGCTGGCTCTGTCCTTCACCATCATGCCGATGTGGAGTCACCCTGTGTCCTCACAGCCACTCATCCTGCAGAGCAGCATGGCCAGCCTGGACCCTGCAGGGAGCACAGGGGATGGGTGCAGGAATGGCCAGGCCAGCACAGACAAACTGACCTGGGGAAAGGCTCTCTGGGGAGCAGGGCCATGTGCAGAGAAGAGCAAAGGAGCAGTGCGGTGCTTGTGGGGGGATCCATGCAAAGCTGTTCCTGCGTGTGTCAGCTCACAGTAGGCTGCTCTGCCACTGGAGAGCTCTGAGGAGCCCCGGGGCCAGGACTCGTGGGCCGTCTTGGGGAGAGGGGCTGCCCAGAGGGGCTGCAG
>NW_020456111.1:2513-5129 GCF_003342845.1 Nothoprocta perdicaria
GCTCTTGCACCAGTGGGTACAAGGGCTCCACTGTGGACATCTGCCACCAGCCCTGCCATAAGGAAGACAGTCCCAGGCAGGTACTGCTCGACCATTCACCATGATCACAAACGCTGAGGACCTCCAAATGTGAGAAGAATCCAACCCTCATTCCCAAACACATCACCCCAGGAGCTCCTTGCCTTCAGTCCATGACAACCCCAGGAAAGTAACAGATGCTTTCAGAGTGAAAGTCCTGGAGGAAATTCTTGGCTTCAGCTTTGGAAGAAGAGYCCAAGCAGCAAGAGCCTTTTGTTAGTGAGAAGACAGCTCTGGCACTAACAGACATAGTGACTGAAGGCCTCAGAATTAGACAAGGTTAACAAATCTGCAGAAACCTCATATCCAACTCTTGGCCTGCAAAGAGATCATTGAAAAATTAGGAGCTTTTTGCTCTGCAACTCATGGAGAAGCCTGTTCAGAAGGCCCTTCTGAGGTTCAATTTCCTAGGCATATTCTTTACAGCGGCTCTGGAAGAAAAGGTGCAGTGGGTTAAATCGACTTTATTAGAGACACAGTGAGGGGGACAATTCTAATACCTAACTCGATACAGTTCAAGGTACGAGGTAAGAATGACTAGCATTGGTAAAGCGGTATGAAGGCCAGTACATGTGAAGCAACATGATAACAGTTATTACTACTAATAAAAGCCATAATAAAAAAAAAGATGAAGGAACAGTGCCCAGTCCAGTTAAGAGACACAGAAGGAGTCATTTGTGGAGAGAGAGTGAAATCTTATGACTGATGAAAAATGAAATCAGTTTCTTCAGGGCAATCTTGAGCTCCTTGTTCCTCATGCTGTAGATGATGGGATTCAGTGCTGGAGGCACCACTGAATACAGAATAGCAACCACTAGATTGAGAACTGGGGAGGAGAGGGAGGGAGGCTTCAGGTAGGCAAATGTGGCAGTGCTGATAAAGAGGGAGACCACGGCCAGGTGCGGAAGGCACATGGAAAAGGCTTTGTGGCGGTCCTGCTCAGAGGGCATCCTCAGCACAGCTCTGAAGATCTGCACATAGGACACCACAATGAAAACGAAACAACCAAAGAATAAACAGACACTAACACCAAGAAGTCCAGCTTCCCTCAGGTAGGAGTGTGAGCAGGAGAGCTTGAGGATCTGGGGGATCTCACAGAAGAACTGATCCACCTCATTGCCTTCACACAGTGGAATGGAAAATGTGTTCCCAGTGTGCAGGAGAGCATTGAGAAAGGCACTGGCCCAGGCAGCTGCTGCCATTTGGACACAAGCTCTGCTGCCCAGGAGGCTCCCATAGTGNTGGCAGGGGACATGAGCCCAGTGTTGCCTGTGCCTGTTCTGGAGATGGGGTTGGGTGTCCCAGGGAAGGGGATAGGCCTGGAGATGCTAACATCCGCAGTGGGGTTCCCTGCAGTTTCAGAAGGACAGGACACTGGCCTAAGAGTGCCTGAGCTGCAGTCACAGGTACCTTGATGTCCCCAAACCTCTGAGTCATCATGGGCCTTTCAAATGGCTCAGGCTGTGCTCAGGTGTGTCTCTACGTCCAGAGCAGGGTTTCACCTGGAAGGTGTCATGAACTGCTCTTGCACCAGTGGGTACAAGGGCTCCACTGTGGACATCTGCCACCAGTCCTGCCATAAGGAAGACAGTCCCAGGCAGGTACTGCTCGACCATTCACCATGATCACAAATGCTCAGGGTGAAAGTCCTTGAGGAAATTCTTGGCTTCAGGTTTGGAAGAAGAGTCCAAGCAGCAAGAGCCTTTTGTTAGTGGGAAGACAGCTCTGGCACTGATAGACATAGTGACTGAAGGCCTCAGGGTTAGACAAGGTTAACAAATCTGCAGAAACCCCATATCCAACTCTTGGCCTGCAAAGAGATCATTGCAAAATCATGAGCTTTTTGCTCTGCAACTCATGGAGAAGCTGGTTCAGCAGGCCCTTCTGAGGTGGAATTACTTAGGCACGTTCTTGACTGCAGATTTGGAAGAAAAGGTGCAGTGGGTTGAATCGACTTTATTAGAGACACACTGAGGGGGACAATCCTAGGACATAACTTGATGCAGTTCAAGGTACGAGGTAAGAATGAGCAGCATTGGTAAAGAGGTATGAAGGCCAGTACATGTGAAGCAACATGATAACAGATCGAGAACTAGGGAGGAGAGGGAGGGAGGCTTCAGGTAGGCAAATGTGGCAGTGCTGAGAAAGAGAGAGACTACGGCCAGGTGTGGGAGGCACATGGAAAAGGCTTTGTGGCGGCCCTGCTCCGAAGGCATCCTCAGCACATCTCTGAAGATCTGCACATAGGACACCACAATGAAAATGAAACAACCAAAGAATAAACAGACACTAAACCCAAGAAGTCCAGCTTCCCTGAGGTAGGAGTGTGAGCAGGAGAGCTTGAGGATCTGGGGGATCTCACAGAAGAACTGATCCACCTCATTGCCTTCACACAGCGGAATGGAAAATGTGTTCCCAGTGTGCAGGAGAGCATTGAGAAAGCCACTGGCCCAGGCAGCTGCTGCCATTTGGACACAAGCTCTGCTGCCCAGGAGGCTCCCATAGTGCAGGGGTCTGCAGATGGCCACAAAGCGGTCA
>NW_020456111.1:6859-8771 GCF_003342845.1 Nothoprocta perdicaria
AGGGAAGGGAATCCCTGCTCTGAAGCATCACCTCACCCTCTGCACTGGTGGAGTCAGGAGAGTGAGGCTTAAGAAACATATAAGCCCATCAAGACATGGGCTTAGTTTAGCAATCCTTCCAGGAGACATGGAGATCKTTGAYCCTGCAGMGCAGCCTCTCAGCACAAGAAGGAACCTGCCCTTCCAGGGCTCTCCCTTCTCACTCWGAGCTTCTTCCCTCAGCACCGCRGGCAGCGCCCTGGGCAGGCTGAGTGGGGACCCCCACAGGCAGCAGATGCGGTGCCCTGGGCACACAGCACCCTGGCGAGCAGGGACACTACTCTGAAGTACAGCCCTGCACAGACTTGCTTGCACAGCCTGGCTTCCCATCCCTGCAGCTTCGGTGGGTGAAGGTGCAAGGATGCCCGGTGCTGGAAACCTTGTGGCAGACAAGACCTGCTCTCATGAATGCCCCGTTTCTCTAYAAAGGAGAAAGCAGAAGATTGAGTCTTAAAAATCATGTGGTGCAACTGAACGGGTCCAGAAGTCCCCACCCCCAGGAACCTCAGCAGCATTGCCCTGCACCCAGAGACTCACCGTGTCAAGGGCTGAGAAGATTTCCTCCCACTGTGAGCTCTACTCTGTGCTCCCACTCCACACTGCCCTTCACCTCTTGCTGCCTTCTCTCCTCTGCTGTGCGCAGCAGCAGGCAGTGCCCACAGCCCTGCTRCTCTTGGCACAGCAGCTGCTCCTGCACACAGTGTCTCTGGGCAGGGCTCACAGGTTGTCAYGAKCTGCCTCCGTCCCAGGAGCCTGGCCCCACTCAGGAGCAGAGGCCCAGCTGAACTTACCAATTGCCCTGTCCCTTGTGTTCCCTCCTCCTGGGAAATGGGCATGAAACAACTAAAACAATCACACCTGTGGTCCTGTCCTAATGAGTGGAGAAAGATGGATYCCAAAATTGCASTCTRTTTCATCAGAGGATGACTATCTCTGCAAGTTAGAAATGTCCCACTCTGGAAGGCCCTACTTAGGAAGCCCCTACTAGGCARGACAAACGGAAAAGGGGC
This sequence comes from Nothoprocta perdicaria, assembly GCF_003342845.1. Classification (NCBI taxonomy): domain Eukaryota; kingdom Metazoa; phylum Chordata; class Aves; order Tinamiformes; family Tinamidae; genus Nothoprocta; species Nothoprocta perdicaria. Next base: position 7,909 of record NW_020456111.1, read on the forward strand.
AAAAAGGGGGCTCAAGGTTTCAGCTGGGCATTCGATGCTGGTTTAGAAGCCCCTGCTCTGGGATGGCGTTCTCATTCCTCYCGTGAACGGCACAAACACACAGAAGGTGGAGTGCTGCTCATCCATGATGAAGTGTGCACAGCACTGACATGTGCATAGGAGCTGCTGCTTTAAAAGTCCCCTTGTAATCACTGGTGATAGAGGGTGTGAGTCAGTGGGAAAAAAATAAACAGCTGCTTGAAGAGACAGAGGAGATACCACAAAGGTGCCCCTGTTGGAGCAGATGTGAAACCCACATCTTCCTGGATCTGCGACAGAAGGACAGATGGGGAATGTCTTCGGCCATCTCAAATGACCCCTTCCACTGYAATGGGAGCACCTTACAGTAGAAAGCAGAGACCCTGGCAGATCATTACAGTTTAAAAACTAATATATTTCAGTGCAGTTATCTGATTCAGTGACATAGAATTCGGTTGCAGGGCCAAGACAGATGCCTGCGCTATCCGGCATAATTCAGTGTCTCCTCCAGGACACAGCATTGGATCTATGGGAAGACATGTCCCTTTTGAGTCATTTCTGGACAAAAATCCCAGGGCATCTCAGGTTTCCTACCAGTGACCAAACAACTGGATCCCRCCAACTGGATCCCAACAGTCCAACAACTGGATCCATCAGTCCACTGATGGACTTTAGGCCAAGTCCATYCCTCCYACAGCTCTGCATGCTTCRTAAAGSGSAGAGGMACATCACACCAAGGGCTCTGTTGTGCTCTCTGCACTCAGAAACCCTTCTAGCTCTCCTCTTCCTCATTGACTGCTTTCCTAACACAAGGATATTAACAGGAAGGATAAGGATGGTCTTGC
>NW_020456111.1:11898-12520 GCF_003342845.1 Nothoprocta perdicaria
AGCATTGCTCATCCCAACTCACACACTGTCCCCAGGAAGGCCTGGAAGACATGCAGGGGAAAACATGCCCACATCAAGAAGCTCACTGGCCAAGCTGGGATATTTGGCCAAAAAACACATCAAGGGTTAACACATCATCAGAGCCACCTGCACGTTTCCTCTACCTACCTGTTAGCAGTGACTACAGTTTTCTCCTTTAATCAGCCCCTGGGGAATCTTTGTTGTTAACAACTAGCAATGGGACCCATTAAGGCTCTACACAACTTTGAAGGTTGCTTCTAACTTTGAATTCTTGAACARTTTGCTCAGTCTCCTCTCATTTAATGATGTTCATGGGCTCAGCACCAAATACACCAYGGAACTCATTAAAAAGCAAATAGCTCTGACCAACATTATCTCTCCCTGTAATTTTCATCAGTGCTTGCACGGCTAATTGGGGAGCTTCCAGGAGTGCAGCTGAAARGKGGAGACATCAATAACATACAAGAACCTCTGCCTTTAAAGGCTTTTATTATTATTACTAATATTCACCTTTCAGAGTAAGTGAATCCAATCCCTATCAATCCAGAGTGCCTCCCAGTGCAGTCTGGACATGCAGGAACAGCAGGTCCCAGAGCTCAGG
>NW_020456111.1:13940-14755 GCF_003342845.1 Nothoprocta perdicaria
GGGAATAGTCTCCTTCCAAATGAAGTGTGACAACTTGTCTGATAGCTCCCTTGCTCTGGGCTCACATCCAGGACTCCTCCAGACTGAGAGCTTCTGCCGTGTCATGGCTCCCCTCAGCACCCTGTGGTGGTCAGCTYCAGAAATTCTCTGCTCTGCAGGACTTGATTTGGCTTCAGAAGAGAGTGTGTGCAGACATTAGATGAGCCAGGGMAGAGCCTGTGTGCTGACACCAGGGCAGAGCCCTTCTGAACCTGGGTCAGAAGGGCTGAGACGAGAAGCTCCAGCTGCTCCTTTCTGCCTTCAGGCAGGAGCTGACATAACAGGGGGTGCTCCTGAGGGTGACATGAAAGAGGGGACCCTGGGAGCTGCAGAGCTTGGCACCAACTCTCTGTGCGGGATTTGGGAGACCTGGAAAGTGCTGCCTCTGGCTGCAGCCCTGGAGCCCAACTATCAGCACTGCATCCCCTTCCACAACCAAGAGGAGCTTCTGGAGCATCATGGCTCTCATTTGCATGCCATTCCTGCCCGGGCCCAGCTCTATGGCCCTGCACATGGYCYCTGTGCAGGCACCACCCAGCACAGAGTATGAGCAGGAGGAGGGAAACATCATCATGTTTCCCATGAGAGCCCTCAGGGARCCTTCCCCCAGCACTGCCTGCCCARTGGCCTCCCACCAGTGCCCAGCCCCTGAGCACTCCTGCTCCTGTCCCCCAGGGCTCAGCAGAAGACCATGCTAAGGGCTCTGCTGGGCTCGGGRCCCACACAGAGCCCAGGCAGGGCGGCCATTCCCCCCATAGAGCTGCTGTCCCCAGCAG
>NW_020456112.1:0-7738 GCF_003342845.1 Nothoprocta perdicaria
CTCACCCCCCTACTAATTTTAGTGATGACATCATCAATCGGCTCCCCGTTGCCATGACAACCTGCCCCCCCTGCTCCCCCTCCCGGAATTTTGGGGGGACACTTGGACCCCCTCCCCAGCCCGGCCTCAGTTTCCCTGTTCCTTTGCCATGGGGGGGGCACACACGTGTGCACACACGTGTGCCTGGCCTTGCACACGCAGCCCCTCCCAGGACCCCCCCCATGTGCACACATGTGTGCCTAGGGGTGCACACGCGTGTGCAAGGGACGCACACGCGTGCACAAGGTGACACAGACCGTGCACAAGGGTGTGGACACACATGTGCATGCACAAGGACACGCATGTGCGTGCAGCGGGGCGCACACGTGTGCAGCAGTGCACATGCAGGTGCAAGGGCTTGCACACACGTGTAGACGGGGATGTGCATGTGCGCACAAGAGTGCACATGTGTGCACCAGAGAATGCACACGTGTGCATGGACATAAAGGCATGTGTAGAGAGGTGTGCTAAGGGTTGCACATCCATGCATGGGGCTGCATGTGCATGGGGCTGCACGTGTATGGAAATGCACATGCATGTAGAGGTGCATGCACGGGTGTAAGCGGATGCATATGTGTGCAAAAGGGGCTGCACATGCGTGCAAGATGTTACACACACGTGCAATGGCGATGCACACTCCTGCATGGAAATGCGCACATGTATAGAGGCGCATGCACTGGTGCAAGGGGCTGCACATGCATGTGAGGGGCTGCACATGCATGCAGGGGGTTGCACAAACGTGCTTGTGGATGCATACGTGTGTAGGGATGTGTGCAGAAGGTGCAAGAGGCTGCACATGCATGTGTGCACAAGCATGCACACATGTGCATAAAGGGATACACGCACATGCTTGCATCTGTGCACACGTAGCGATACGTGCACAGATGCAAGAGGTTGCACATGCATGCACAAGGACATGCACACACACATGGGGGAGCACACATGCAAGAGGTGCACACGTGTGTAGCAATGCACATGAGGTCCCCTGAGCTGCATACATGTGCACAGGGCATGCACGTGCACACACATGTGTGTGAACCAATGCACTTGCATGCACAAGGGCGCTGCACACAAATGCAGATGTTGCTGTATGTGCGTGCGGGGGTGCACATGCATGTGCAAGGGTGTACAAACATGCAGGGTGCACGTGTGTAGCAATGCACATACATGCATAAAAGCACTGCACAAGGGCACTGCACATGTGTGCACAAGGGCATGCATACATGTGGGGGTGCTCATGTGTAGCAATACACATGCATGCACAATGGCATGCACACACGTGCACAAGAGCACACACACATGTGCACAAGGGCACTGCACATGCATGCACAAGGGCATGCAGAGATTTGGGGGTGCTCATGTGTAGCAATGCATATGTATGCACAAGGGTGCTGCGCACGTGTGCACAGGGGCACTGCACATGCGTGCACAGAGGCATGCACCCATTTAGCAACGCATATGTGTGTACAAGGGCACTGCATACACATGCACTAGGGCATGCACACGCGTGCACAAGGGTGCTGCAGACACGTGCACAAGGGCATGCACATGTGTAGCAATGCACATGCTTGCACCAGGGCATGCACATTCGTGCTCCAGGCCATGCATACTCACGCACAGGGGCATGCACACGTGTAAGAATGCACGTGTGCATGAGGGCACTGCACACATGTGCACAAGGGCATGCACACATGTAAGAATGCACAGGCATGCACCAGGCCATGCACACACGTGCACAAGGACATGCACACCCGTGCACCAGACCATGCGCATGTGTGCACCAGGCCATGCACACTCGTGCGGGCTCCACACACACACATGCACAAGCGTGCTGTGCACACGTGTAGCAATGCACATGGGCGCTGCACACGCGTGCTCCAGACCTCGCACACACGTGCGCCAGGCCACGCACACTCGTGCGGGCTCCACGCCAGCGCCGTGTCCCCCTGTCCCCGCAGGCGCGCGGGCGGGCCGCGTCCCCGCGCTCCCCGCCATGGCCTGTCTGCACGAGACGCGGACGCCGTCGCCGTCGCTGGCGCTGCCCTCGGACGGCACCCCCGAGCAGGAGCTGACGCCCACGCAGTGCGTCCTGCGCGACGTGCTGCCCGCCGCGCCGCCCGCCGCCGCCGGCGCCACCGGCGTCACCGGCCCCGCGGAGGCGGCGGCGGCGCGCGCCCTGGCACCCGAGGCCGGGCACCTGCGGTGCCAGGCGGGCGGCGGGTTCCTCGAGGGGCTCTTCGGGTGCCTCAAGCCCGTGTGGACCATGCTGGGCAAGGCGTACGGCGCCGAGCACAAGCACCCGCCCGACGGTGAGGGCGCCCGGGGGGTAAAGGGGGTGCAGTGGGTAGAGGAGGGTGCAGTGGACATGGGAGGGTGCAATGGGTAAAGCGGGGTGCAGTGGGTAAAAGGGGGTGCAATGGGTAGAGGAGGGTGCTATGGGGTGGGGTGCAATGGGTAAAGGAAGGTGCAATGGGTAAAAGGGGGTGCAATGGGTAGAGGAGGGTGCTAAGGGTTGGGGTGCAATGGGTAAAGGGGGGTGCAATGCGTAGGGGAGGGTGCAATGGACATGGGAGGGTGCAATGGGTAAAGGGGGGTGCAATGGGTAAAGGGGGGTGCAGTGGGTAAAAGGGGGTGCAATGGGTAGAGGAGGGTGCTAAGGGTTGGGGTGCAATGGGTAAAGGGGGGTGCAATGCATAGAGGAGGGTGCAATGGGCAAAAAGGGGGTGCAATGGGTAGAAGAGGGGGCTATGGGGTGGGGTGCAGTGGGTAAAGTGGGGTGCAATGGGCATGGGAGGGTGCAATGGGGCAAGCAGGGTGCAGTGGGTAAAGGGGGGGGTGCAATGGGCCTGGGAGGGTGCTATGGAGTGGGGTGCAGGGGGTAAAGAGGGGTGCAATGGCTAGAGGGGGGTGCAATGGGGCTGGGAGGGGCCGTTGGGGTGAGGAGCGGGCAGATAAGGGTGCCGTGGGGCAGGAAAAGGGCACATCGGTGCAGTGGGGGGGGGAAGGCGCAGCCCAGGGCGCAGCGGGGTGCCGTGGGGCAGCGGGGGCACCCCGGGGTGCCGTGAGCGGGTGCCATGGGGCGGGTGCCCGCAGACCCCTGGGAGGTGCCCTTCGAGGAGATCCTGGACCTGCAGTGGGTGGGCAGCGGGGCGCAGGGCGCCGTCTTCCTGGGCCGCTTCCACGGCGAGGAGGTGGCCGTCAAGAAGGTGCGGGACCTCAAGGAGACCGACATCAAGCACCTGCGCAAGCTCAAGCACCCCAACATCATCACCTTCAAGTGAGCGCGGCCCTGGGACACCCTGGGGACGACCGCGGGCGTCTCCCCGGCTTGGGGACACGGAGCTGCCCACGCGTGTGGGCACGGGTGGGAAAGAAGGGGTGCGTGGCCATGGAGGGGAGCTGATGGGTGCGGTTGGGTGCCCCAGTGTGGATGGGTGGCTGGGTGCTGCAGAGCTGTTTGGAACCCCCAGTACAGCTGGAAGCTCCAATGTTGGTGAGTTCCTTGTGCTGGTGGGTGCTCCAGAGCGGTTGGGTGCAGCTGGACGCCCTCATGTGGGTGGGTTCTTGGGTGCTCTGGAGCTGCTGGGTGCCCATGAGCAGCTGGAGGCTCCCGTGTTGGTGGGTTCCTGGGTGCTCCAGAGCTGTTGGGTGCCCCTGAGCAGCTAGATGCCCCAGTGTTGGTGGGTACCCAAGTATTGATGAGTTCTTCAGAGCTGTTGGGTGCCCATGAGCAGCTGGAGGCCCCGTGTTGGTGGGTTCCTGGGTGCTCCAGAGCTGTAGGGTGCTCATGAGCAGCTGGATGCCCCTGTGTCGGTGGGCGCCCGGGTGCCGCTGGGTGCTGAGGGTGCCGCTGTGCCCGCAGGGGCGTGTGCACCCAGGCGCCCTGCTACTGCATCATCATGGAGTTCTGCGCCCAGGGGCAGCTCTACGAGGTGCTGCGCGCCGGGCGCAAGGTCACCCCCTCGCTCCTCGTCGACTGGTCCATGGGCATCGCGGGCGGCATGAACTACCTGCACCTCCACAAGATCATCCACCGCGACCTCAAGTCACCCAAGTGAGCGGCGATGGGGGTGCCGGGCACCCATGGGTGCAGGGTCTGGGGTAGAAGTTCCTGATGTGGCTCCTTCCTTGGAGCTCTGAGAGATGGTGGTGGCCCCTATGGTGACCACGGTGGTGGCATTGCCTGTGGTGGTGACAATGCGATGCCTGTGGTGGTGTTGTGCCCATAGTGGTGCTGTGCCCACCATGGTTGGTTGTGTGCCCATAGTGGTGCTGGTGGCATTGCCATGACCACAATGGTGCCATGTCCATGAGGGTGGCCTACGATGGAGCCAAACTCATGACAGTGTTGTGCCCACCAGGATTGGGTACCCATGGTGATGCCATGTCCTTGGTGGCACCGTGTCCATGGTAATGCCTATGGTGATGGTGATGGTGGTGCCATGTCCATGGTGGTGCCCATAGTGACACCATGCCCATGGTGAGGCCTGTGGTGGTCCCATACCCATGGTGGTGCCCATGGTGGTGCCCATGGTGGTCCCATGTCCGTGGTGGTGCTCATGGTGGTCCCATGTCCATGATGGTGCCATGCCCATGGTGGTGCCCATGGTGATGCCATGCCCATGGTGAGGCCTATGGTGGTCCCATACCCATGGTGGTGCCCATGGTAGTGCCCACGGTGGTTCCATGTCCGTGGTGGTGCCATGCCCATGGTGATGCCATGCCTTCTGTGGCTGTGTCCCCACGGTGGTGGTGGTGACATGTCCATGATGATGCCACGGTGGTGCCGTGGAGGTGATGCTGCCCATGGTGGTGCTCATGGTGGTCCCATGTCCATGGTGATGCCATGCCCATGGTCATGCCATGCCCATGGCGTGGCACTGAGCGGGCGTCCCTGTCCCAGCATGCTCATCACCTACGACGACGTGGTGAAGATCTCCGACTTCGGCACCTCCAAGGAGCTCATCGACAAGAGCACCAAGATGTCCTTCGCGGGCACCGTGGCCTGGATGGCACCCGAGGTCATCCGCAACGAGCCCGTCTCCGAGAAGGTCGACATCTGGTGAGGCCTCAGGGCTGCCGGGGACCTTGGGGCCCTTAGGGACCGGGGGGGACTTTGCTGCCACTGGTGACTTGGGGGAAAAGTGGGGGGACAAGGGGGATGAGCGGCACTGGGGGGACACCAGGGATATGGGGACATTGGGAACCTTGGGGGGACACCAGGGACACCAGGGACATTGTGAGGAAATGGAGATAGGGACATTGGGGACACGAGCGGGGGACACTGGGGGCTTCATGGCAGGGCAAGGGGGAATGAGGGACACCGGGGTGACCTCGGGGGTGCGGAGGGAGACCCTGGAGGGAGCAGGCGGCCCCCAAGATGACCATGAGACATGAAGTTAGCAGGGGACCCGTGGAGGTGACGGTGCCCGGGTGCCCGGGGCCCATGGGTGCTGCTGCGCCCAGGTCCTTCGGGGTGGTGCTGTGGGAGCTGCTCACGGGCGAGATCCCCTACAAGGACGTGGACTCGTCGGCCATCATCTGGGGGGTGGGCAGCAACAGCCTGCACCTGCCCGTGCCCACCGGCTGCCCCGACGGCTTCAAGGTGCTGCTGCGCCAGTGCTGGTGAGTGCCACCCGCCGGGGACACCCGCTGGGGCACCCAGCAAAGGCGCCCAGCCATGGGTGTCCCAACGCCGGGGGTCCCCGTGGTGCTGCCTCTGGCCATGCGGAGGATGTCCCCATGGTCCCCAGGGAGGATGTCCACACCATGGGGACATCCTGCCTGGAGGACGTCCCCGTGGGGACATCTTGCGCGTGGAGGATGACCTGCTCTGGGGAACCCTTGACAATGGGGACACTCTGCCCTTGGCAGGGGTTCCTCCCCATGAGGAACCTCCTGCCCATGATGGACAGTTGTCTGGAGGGGTCATCTGCATGGGGACATCTTGCCATGAAGGACCTCCTGCCCTGGAGAATGTGCGCATGGAGACATCTTACTCATGGAGCATCTCCCTGACCTGGGGGTCATGATGATGGGGACATCTTGCCCATGGGGGCATCTTGTCCATGGGGATGTCTTGCCCATGAGGACTATCTTCCACTGGAGAAGTCTTACCCATGGGGACATATTGCCCATGGGGAGGTCTTGCCCATGGGGAGGTCTTGCCCATGAGACCCATCTTCCATTGGAGACATCTTGCCTGTGAGGAAATCTAGTGCATGGGGATGTTTTGCCCATGAGGACCCTCTTCCATTGGGGACGTCTTGCCCACGGGGACATCTTGTCCATGGGGATATCTTGCTCACGAGGATCCTCTTCCATTGGGGATGTGCCCATGGGGACATCTTGTCCATGGGGACATCTTGCCTATGGGGACATTTTGTCTATGGGGACACCTTGACCATGACGACCTTCTTCCATTGGAGACATCTTGACCATGGAGACATCTTGTCCATGGGGATGTCTTGCCCACGAGGATCCTCTTCCATTGGGGATGTACCCATGGGGATATCTTCCCCTGGAGCCCCCCAGGCCACACATCCCCTGTGTCCCCCTTGTCCCCCTATTCCCGGGCCCGCGCCCAGCGCCGTGCCCACCACCCACAGGAACAGCAAGCCCCGGAACCGGCCCTCCTTCCGACAGATCCTGCTGCACCTGGACATCGCGTCCGCCGACGTCCTCTCCACCCCGCAGGAGACCTACTTCAAGTCCCAGGTACCCCGGGGACCCCGCACACGTCGGGGGACCCCCGGGGCGGCGGCAGCTGGTGCCGGGTGTACGTGGTGCCGACTGTCCATGGTGCCGGGTGTATGAGGAGCTGAGTGTACGTGGTGCTGGGTGCTCACGGTGCTGGGTGTATGTGGCGCTGGGTGTACATGGTGTTGGGTGTTGGTGGTGCCGGGTGTATGTGGCGCTGGGTGTACATGGTGTTGGGTGTTGGTGGTGCTGGGTGTATGTGGCGCTGGGTGTACACGGTGTTGGGTGTTGGTGGTGCTGGGTGTATGTGGCGCTGGGTGTACATGGTGCTGGGTGTTGGTGGTGCTGGATGCCCATGACTGTGTTGGGTGTTGGTGGTGGTGGATGTCCATGACTCTGCGTGTCTGGGGCTCTGGGAGTCCGCGGCTCCGCCTGTTGCGGCTCCGCCTGTTGCGTCCCCGCCTGTGCGGTGCCCGCGTCAGCCGCCCCGTCCCGCGCAGGCCGAGTGGCGCGAGGAGGTCAAGCTGCACTTCGAGAAGATCAAGTCGGAGGGGACGTGTCTGCACCGGCTGGAGGAGGAGCTCATCAACCGGCGCCGCGAGGAGCTCCGGTGCGGCCACCGCCGCCACCACCGCGCGCGGGACGCCCAGCGCCGGGTGTCCCGCGCGCGGTGACGCCGCCGCCTGTCCCCAGGCACGCGCTGGACATCCGCGAGCACTACGAGCGCAAGCTGGAGCGGGCCAACAACCTCTACATGGAGCTCAGCGCCCTCATGCTGCAGCTGGAGCTCAAGGAGAAGGAGCTGCTCAGGTGAGCGGGAACCGTGGGGACACCCGGGGACACCCCATGGCCATGAGCGCCCCACACCCGCTGGGAACCCACCCCACGTCCAACCACAGCCCTTGGGTGTCCCAGGGCCACCCCATGGCCATGAGCACCCCATACCCACTGGGAACCCACCCCACGTCCAACTGCAGCCCTTGGGTGTCCCAGGGCCACC
>NW_020456112.1:8423-9985 GCF_003342845.1 Nothoprocta perdicaria
CCCCACACCCACTGGGAACCCACCCCACGTCCAACCACAGCCCTTGGGTGTCCCAGGGCCACCCCATGGCCATGCCAAGGCCATGAGTGCCCCATAACCCCTGTGAATCCACCCCACGTCCAACGGCAGCCCTTGGGTGCCCCATGGTGATGCTGAACTCCAGAGCACCCACCCCGGTCTTGGACCCATGTCCAAGGCCGTGAGCGCCCCACAACCACTGCAAACCCACCCCACGTCCAACCACGTCTTGGGTCTTGGGCACCCTGTGGCCACGCCGAGTTCATGCTCACCCCATGAGCACCCTGAAGCGCCCATGAACCCACCCTGGCTCTTGGGCACCCTGTGTCCTGGTGTCCCCACAGGCTCCCGTGTCCCCACAGCTCCTGGTGGCCCCATGTGCTCCCCATGTCCCCCAGGTCCCAGTGTCCCCATAGGCTCCGTGTCCCCTGTGTCCCGGTGTCCCCAAGGGCTCCTGTGTCCCCCTGGCTCCTGGTCCCCCCATGTGCTCCCTGTGTCCCCCCCAGCTCTCAGTGGCCCCATGGGCTCCCGTGTCCCCCCATGTCCCGGTGCCCCACGGGTGGGTGTCCCCTGTATCCTGGTGTCCCCATGGGCGGTGTCCCGTGTCCCCACGGCCGGGGTCCCGTGTCCCGTGTCCCCACGGGCGGTGTCCCTGTGTCCCGGTGCCCACGGGCGGTGTCCCTGTATCCCGGTGTCCCCACGGGCGGTGTCCCTGTATCCTGGTGTCCCCACGGGTGGGGTCCCAGTGTCCCGGCGCCCACGGGCGGGGTCCCCGTGTCCCGGCGCCCACGGGCGGTGTCCCTGTATCCCGGTGTCCCCACGGGCGGTGTCCCCGTGTCCCGGTGCCCACGGGCAGTGTCCCTGTATCCCGGTGTCCCCACGGGCGGTGTCCCTGTATCCCGGTGTCCCCACGGGCGGGGTCCCCGTGTCCCGGYGCCCACGGGCGGTGTCCCTGTATCCCGGTGTCCCCACGGGCGGTGTCCCCGTGTCCCGGTGCCCACGGGCAGTGTCCCTGTATCCCGGTGTCCCCACGGGCGGGGTCCCGTGTCCTGTGTCCCCATGGGCAGTGTCCCGTGTCCCCACGGGCGGTGTCCCTGTATCCTGGTGTCCCCATGGGTGGTGTTGCGTGTCCCGTGTCCCCACGGGCGGTGTCCCTGTATCCCGGTGTCCCCATGGGTGGGGTCCCCGTGTCCCGGCGCCCACGGGGGGTGTCCCTGTATCCCGGTGTCCCCACGGGTGGTGTCCCCGTGTCCCGGCGCCCACGGGCGGTGTCCCCGTGTCCCGGTGTGGCGCGCAGGCGGGAGCAGGCGCTCGAGAAGCGCTACCCGGGGCTGTTCAAGCCGCGGGCGCCGCGGGGGCTGCTGCACGGCAACGCCGTCGAGACCCTCATCAAGAAGCGCCACGTGCCCCAGAAGCTCTCGCCCCACGGCAAGCGGTGCGCCCCTCGGGGCACCCGGGGGTCTTTGGGGGTGCCCCAGGCCCCTCTGGGGGGTTTTGGGGGGGGGGTCTGAGCCCTGGGCTCTTTGGGAAGGGGGTTGGATGCC
>NW_020456112.1:11515-14149 GCF_003342845.1 Nothoprocta perdicaria
GCCGGGCACGGGACGGGGGTGCTGGTGGGTCAGCCCTGGATGGGACATGGGCGCTGGGACAGCGGGGTGGCTCTGCCGGGATGGAGGTGGGAAATGGGACACGGGGGTGTCCCTCCTGGGATGGGTGCCAGGATGGGGACACGGGCGCTGGGACGCCGGGTTGTCCCTCCTGGGATGGAGATGGGTGCCAGGACACTGAAGGGGTCAATCCTGGCATGGAGGTGGGTGCCGGGATGGGGACATCAGGACAGAGGGGTCGATCCTGGGACGAAGATGGGTGCCAGGGTGGGAGATGGGAGCCAGGAGCCTCGGCTGTCCCTCCAGGATGGAGATGGGAGCCAGGATGGGGCCATGGGTGCCAAAACGTCCGGGTCCATCTCCAGGGTGGGGACATGGGACACCCATGTGTCCTACCAGGATGGGGACATGGGACACCTGGCTCCACCCTAGGGTGGGGACATGGGACACCCGGCTGTCCCTGCAGGATGGAGATGGGAGCCAGGATGGGGACACGGGACCCCGTCCGTCCCCGCAGGGTGTCGGGTTGGGGACATGGGACACGCGGGTGTCCCCGCATGGCGCTGGGCCAGGGACGTGGGACACGGCACCCTGTGTGGGACACGGCACCCTGTGTGGGGCCACGGCACCCTGTGTGGGACACAGCACCGCGTGCGGGACACGGCACCCTGTGTGGGGCCACGGCACCCCGTGCGGGACACGGCACCCCGTGCGGGACACGGCACCCTGTGTGGGACACGGCACCCTGCGCGGGACACGGCACCCTGTGTGGGGCCATGGCACCCTGTGTGGGACACAGCACCGCGTGCGGGACACGGCACCCTGTGCGGGACACGGCACCCTGTGTGGGACACAGCACCCTGCGCGGGACACGGCACCCTGTGTGGGGCCACGGCACCCCGTGCGGGACACGGCACCCCGTGTGGGACACGGCACCCCGTGTGGGACACGGCACCCTGTATGGGACACGGCACCCCGTATGGGGCCACGGCACCCCGTGCAGGACACGGCACCCTGTGTGGGGCCACGGCACCCCGCGCGCCCCGCGCCCCGTGCCAGCGCCCCGTCCCCGCAGGTGGCCGCCCGGCATGAGCCAGCGCCCGTCGCTCTCCACGTTCAGCTCCGAGAACTGCTCGGACGGCGACGGCGACGAGGGCCACACGAGCGAGCCGTCGCTCAGCGCCACCCCGGACGTGGGCAGCACCAACACGGACGAGCGGCCGGACGAGCGCTCCGAGGAGCTGCTCTCGCCCGCCTCCGAGAGCCCCCTGGGCGCCCCCCCGGCCCCCGGGGCGCCCCCCGCCCGCCACAAGGTGACACGGGGACCCCCCTTGGGGGCAGGGCCCCGAGTGGGGGTGATGGGGGTGTCCCCAGGAATGGGGGTCCCTTAAAGGGGGTCTTCAGTAGTGGGTGCCACGGGAGGGGTCCCGGAGTCCCCCAAACTGGGTGCAATGGGGGGGTCCCTTGGGGGTTCCCAGGTTTGGGGGTTATGGGGGGGGTCCCTAAAGTGTCCCCAGGACTGGGTGCCATCAGGGGGGATCCCTTAGGCGGGGATCCCAGGACTGGGTGCCATGGAGGGATGTCCCTTAAGTGTCCCCAGAATGGGGTGCCACAGGGGGGATCCCTTGGGGGGTCCCCAGGACTGGATGTCATGGGGGGGTCCCTTAAGTGTCCTCAGCACTGGGTGCAGTGGCGAGGGGTCCCTTAGTTCCTTAGTGGGTGTCGTGGGCAGGGGGGATCTCCCAGTGTCCCAACACCAGAAGCCATGGGGGGTCCTTAGGGTGCCCCATGGCCACCCAGAGGGGGCTCCAGAGACCCCCCAGGAGGGGGGACCATGGGGGGAATGGGAAGGGTCCCCCCGGGGCCAAACATCATTGAGGAGGGGACCCAAAGCCACAAAACACCGGGGTCAGGGTGACCCCTGAGCATCCCCCACGGGGCCCAAGGGATGTCACCCAGGATCTGGGGGGGTCCCCTAGGGGGGTGTCCCCCAGAATGTCCCTTGGGGTGCCCCTAGGGGGGTGCCCCCCTCAGGGTCCCCCGGGGGAGTGTCCCCAGGTGTGTCCCTATGGATGCCCCAGGGGGGTGTCCCCAGGGGGGGTGTCCCCAGGGGGGTCTCCAGGGGGGTGTCCCCAGGGGGTGTCCCCAGGGGGGGTGTCCCCAGGGGGGTGTCCCCAGGGGGGTGTGTCCCCAGGGGGGTGTCCCCAGGGGGTGTCCCCAGGGGGGTGTCCCCAGGGGGGGTGTGTCCCCAGGGGTGTGTCCCCAGGGGGGGTGTGTCCCCAGGGGGGTGTCCCCAGGGGGGGTCTCCAGGGGGGTGTCCCCAGGGGTGTGTCCCCAGGGGGGTGTCCCCAGGGGGTGTCCCCAGGGGGTGTCCCCAGGGGTGTTGTGTCCCCAGGGGGGTGTCCCCAGGGGGTGTCCCCAGGGGGTGTCCCCAGGGGTGTTGTGTCCCCAGGGGGGTGTCCCCAGGGGGGGGTCTCCAGGGGGTGTCCCCAGGGGTGTGTCCCCAGGGGTGTGTCCCCAGGGGGGTGTCCCCAGGGGTGTTGTGTCCCCAGGGGGGTGTCCCCGGGGGGGGTCTCCAGGGGGTGTCCCCAGGGGGTGTCCCCAGGGGGGGTCTCC
>NW_020456113.1:0-2824 GCF_003342845.1 Nothoprocta perdicaria
ATGGATCCCGGCCGATCCCGATGGCTTCTGGCCAGTCCTGATGGATCCCGGCGGATCCCGATGGATCCTGGTGGATTCCGGCCGATCCTAATCGGTCACGGCCAATCCCAGCGGATCCTGGCGCACCCTGATAGATCCTGGCCGATCCCAATGGATCCTGGCTGATTCCAATGGATTCCAGCCGATCCCAGTGGATCCTGGCAGACCCTGGTGGATCCCAACAGATCCTGGTCGATCCCAGTGGATCCCGAGTCCTGCAGAGCCCCGAGTCCCGCTCGGCTGCAGTCTCCGAGTCCAAATCTCGGGGGAGATTCGGGGTCAGATCCCAAATACCGGCTCAATTTCCACGTCAGATCCCAGATCCCGGCTCTGTTTCCGCGTCGGATCCTGAATCTCTGGCCCGTTTTGGGGACAGATCCCAGATTCTGGCTAAATTTCCATGTTGGATCCTGGTTCCCTGGATGGTTGGGCTGCCAGATTCCCAAATCCCAGCTCGGTTTCCATGTTGGATCCTGAATCTCCAGCCAGTCGTGGCTTCCRATCCCAGATTCCAGCTAATTTCCCCCGATGATTCCCAAATCTTTGGTCAGTTTGGGCTTCAGATTCCCAGATTTGGGCTCAGTATCTGCATTGGATCCTGCCTCTCCGGACAGTTTTGGTGGCAGATCCCAGATCCCAGGTTAGTTGCAGTCTTTGATCCCAAATTCCTGGTCAGCTTTGCTGTTAGATCCTGAATCTTTGGTCAATTTTGCTGTTGGATCCCAAATTTCCCTCCAATTTCAATCCCATCTTGCAGATCCCTGGGCAGCTTCCGCAGGGAATTCCCAGATCCTGGCTCTGTTTCCACGTTGGATCCCAAATTTCCGGTCACTTTCACCCTCAGAGATTCCCAGTGAGTTTCAATCCCGGATCCTGCATCACTTTCTGCCCCAAATCACGAATCTGCGGTCAGTTTTAACCAGAATTCCTGGATTCCTGCGCAATTCTGGCGCCGTATCCCAAAATCCTTGGTCAATTTTGGTGCCAGACCAGAGGCTCTCAGTCAGTTTCCATCCTAGATCCCAAATCCCGCCTCGTTTTTGGGGTTGGATTCAAAGTTATCCATGAATTCTGGCACTGGATCCCAAATCCCGCGTCAGTTCAGGCGCTGGATTCCAAGTTATCCGTTGATTCTGGTGCTGAATTCCTGAGTCCTCAGGAGCTTTTGGTGCCGGATCAGAGAGTGGCTCCGTGTGGATCCGTGGGGCTCCGTGGAGATCCCTATGGATCCGTGGAGCTCTGTGCAGCTCCAGGCTTTGGGGAGCTCCGTGTGGATCTACGGGTCTCCAAGCGGCTCTCTGTGGATCCAAGAGCGGCTCCGGGTTCTCCGCGGAGCTCCAAGCTCCCAGTGGCTCCAAGCGGCTCCGAGCGGCTCCGTGCGGCTCCAAGCAGGATCTACGGGTCTCCAAGCGGCTCTCTGTGGATCCAAGAGCGGCTCCGGGTTCTCCGCGGAGCTCCAAGCTCCCAGTGGCTCCAAGCGGCTCCGAGCGGCTCCGTGCGGCTCCAAGCACTCTATGTGGATCCCTATGGATCTGAATGCTCCACGTGGATCCAAGCTTTCCGTGCAGCTCCGTGCGGCTCCATGCAGCTCCGTGCGGCTCCGTGCGGCTCCGCGCGTCCTGGTGCTCCCGGCTCCGGGAAGGGCTTTATGGCCCCGCGGGCGGCGGGACCGGTCGGGCCGGGCGGGAGCTGCCGGAGCCCTTGGAGCCGGTCGGGCCGGCGCCGCGTTGGGAAATAACGGAGCGGAGCCGGAGCCGCCCCGCCGGCCGCAGGACATGGGGACGGGGGACACTGGGATGGCACTGGGGACACCTGGATACAGGGACAGGGGGACAACTGGACACGGGGCAGGGGGACATCGGGATGACACAGGGGACACCGGGACATGGGGATACTGGGACAGGGGACATTGGGGTGACACGGGACACTGGGACATGGGGACACTGGGATGACACATGGACAGAGGGACACCTRGACACAGGGACATGGGGACACAGGGACAGGGGACACCGGGATTGCACAGAGGACACTGGGGTGACACCAGAGACATCTGGACAGAGGGGACACCTGGACACAGGGACTGCGGACACCAGGATCAGAGCCAGCGGGTTGACACAGGGGACAGCGGGACACAGAGCCATGGGATGCAGGGACAAGGGGATGCGGGGACATGGAATGTGGGGACACGGGATACAGGGACACATTAACACGGGCTGTGGGGACAAGGGGGACACCGGGTCACCCACGTGGGGCCACGTTGACTTGGGGACACTGGGTATGGGCACCGGGGACAAGGGGACGTTGGGACACAGGGGCAGGGATGGAGGACACGGGGACATGGGACAGGGGGACATGGGGACACCTGGACAAGGGGACACCGGGATGGGGGGGACCCTGTCCCTGTCCCCCACCCCCCGGGTGCTGCTCGTCCTGTCCCGGCCACGCGTCGCGGCTGGGCGGGGGCTGGGCCCGGCCCGGACGCCTGGGCCCTCCCACCCCCCCCCACCTCAAAGCGGGACGCGGAGCCGCCCGGGAGGCGCCAGAGGAACCGGTCGCACCGGGACCAGTAACAGGCACCCGGACGCCTGGGCCCCTTGGGGGGGGGCACCTGGACACCTAGGCCCGTTGTGGGGGGCCACCTGGGTGCTTGGGGTCCCCAAAGAGGCACCCGGACGCCTGGGCCCTTTTGGGGGGCGCCGGGACGCCTGGGCCCGCTAGGCTACGTGCGGCTGCGCCGGGTGCCGCGAGCGAGGGCGTCGCCGCCCGCGGGGGCCCAGGCGTCCGG
>NW_020456113.1:3256-4677 GCF_003342845.1 Nothoprocta perdicaria
TTGCGGGAGCTCTAGGGGGTCTCTGGGGCCCATAGAGGCTATAGGGTTCTATGGGGCCCATAGTGGAAGGGGGGAGGTCATAGGAGCTATAGGGCTGCTATGGGAGATCCATAAAGTCTTGAGGTGGGGCTATAGAGATTAATGGGAGTCTATAGGAGCCATGAAGGGGGGGGGTCTATGGAGTCCATAGAATCAGAGAGGGGGACATTGGGAGTCTATAGAAGCTATAAGGGCCTCTGTGGGGTCAATAAGGGCTTGGGAAGGTCTATAGGGACCATAGAGGGTCTATAGGATCCATAGGGGGTATAGAGCATCCATGAGGTCCTTAAGGGCTGGGGCAGTGTCCATAGRGACTATAGGGGTGTCTATAGAATCCATAGGGGGTTGGGGGTGGATCCATAGGGTCCCTACGGGCTCCATAGGGGTTCCCTAGGGCRCAGGGGACCCTGCGCCCCCCCCAGTATCCTACAATGACCTGCGCTCCCCCCTCCCCGTGTCCCGTGGTGACCCCAGCTGCCCCGCTATATCCCATCACCCSCCGCGGCAGGGSGGCATTGCCCCGCTATATCCCATGGACCCTCGCGGCAGGGCTGCATTGCCCCGCTATATCCCATCACCCGCCGCGGCAGGGCKGCATTGCCCCGCTATATCCC
Source organism: Nothoprocta perdicaria (assembly GCF_003342845.1). NCBI lineage: Eukaryota > Metazoa > Chordata > Aves > Tinamiformes > Tinamidae > Nothoprocta > Nothoprocta perdicaria. The sequence goes on from NW_020456113.1 coordinate 3,910, forward strand.
ATGGACCCTCGCGGCAGGGCTGCATTCCACTTCCTCCTCCTCCCTTCGTGCGCCCCTCTTGAAGCCACTTCCGCCCGCGCCGCCATCTTGGAGCCGGGCGCGAAGCCGCCTGCCCCGCCCACCTCCCCCCCTTAAAGGCGCCGCGCTGCCTGCAGGCGGAGGCATTGAGACGGTTTTTATTTATTTACAAAACGACCGAAAAAGGGGATAAAACTCCGGGAAGGGGCGGAAGAGGCTCGGCTCACTTCAGGAATGCCACGTCCGGGATCTTCCCCTCCAGCTGGAAAACACAGGGGGGTGTGGGGGGGTTGAGGTTGACGGGGTAACCCCAAGGGGGGCCCAGGCGTCTGGGGAYGCCCCCACATTGATGCCCTCCCAGGTCCCGGCCGCACCTTGAGCTGGGTGAAGACCTGCCCGGCCCGGCCGTAGTCCCAGTCGTTGTCCTGCAGGCACCTGGGGGCGGGGGAATATGGGGTGAGGGATGACACAATTGGGAGGGTGGTCCCTGACACCCGCCCCCGCCTGAAAAACAAGGGGGTGCTGCTGCTCCCACTGGGAAAAGAGGAGGATCCGGCCATCCTTTGGGACAAGGCGGGGGGGGGGGGGGCTGCTACCCTTTGGGGCAAAGTGGAGGGGGGTCCTGTTGACCCCAGGCCGAGGCAGGAGGGTCCCCACAATCCCATTCCGAGGCAGGGGGTCCCCAGTGACCCCATTACAAGGCAGAAGGGTCCCCATGACCCCATTCCAAGGCAGGGGGTCCCCAGTGAC
>NW_020456113.1:5697-6862 GCF_003342845.1 Nothoprocta perdicaria
GGGTCCCCAGTGACCCCATTCTGAGGCAGGGGGTCCCCACAATCCCATTCCGAGGCAGGGGGTCCCCATGACCCCATTCTGAGGCAGAAGGGTCCCCACAATCCCATTCCGAGGCAGGGGTTCCCAGTGACCCCCAGGCCAAGGCAGAAGGGTCCCCAGTGACCCCATTACAAGGCAGAAGGGTCCCCAGGGACCCCATTCCGAGGCAGGGGACCCCCCCGCGCCCCCGCGCTCACTTCTGGGACCACTCGAGGTTCATGCCCGACTGCATGGCGAAGGCGGCCAGCATCTCCTGCTGCTCGGCGGCCAGCGTGGGCACGGGGCTGGACGAGGGCGTGGGCGCCGGCATGGCGAACGCCTTGCGCAGCTCCTCCGTGCTCGCGTTGCGCACGAAGAGCTCGTCGTTGACGATGCACAGCCTGCGCCAAACGGGGGGAGCGGGACCCCAAAGAATGGGGGAGGTGGAGGGGTACCCCCGTGTCCCGCTGCTGTCACCCCGTCACTCACCCCGTGTTGCCGGCGGGCACGGCGATGAACATGCGGGTGAAGGCGCGCACCGAGTCGCGCGACTTGCCGTCCACTGCGGGGCCGAGGAAAGGGGTGACGGGGGTGACGCGTGGCGGGGGACACGGGGAGGGGACGGCGGGCGGCACCGAGGCCACCGCGGCGGGCACCCACCTTCCTTGAAGATGCCGTGCACAGCGAAGCAGAGCAGCGTGTTCTGCGGGGCGCGGGAGACGCAGAGGGTGTGAGCGGCGGGTGTCCCCCCCGGGGGACATCCCGGGGTCCCCCCCAGGCCCCCCGCTCACCGTCTGGGCGCACACGTCCACCACGAAGGAGTTAACATCGTGCTGCGTCTTGGGCAGCTCGTTGAGGAAGGCCACCACGTTGAGGCGCGTGTGCTTGAGCAGCTTGAAGCGCATGGCTGCGGGAGAGGGCACCGTCAGCGCTGGGGACACCGCGGGACAGCGAGGGGACAGCGAGGGGACACTGCAGGGACACCGCGGGACAGCGAGGGGACAACGATGGGACATGGCGGGGACACCGAGGGACAGCGAGAGGACAGCGAGGGGACAGCGAGGGGACACTGCAGGGACACCACGGGACAGCGAGGGGACAACCATGGGAACACCGTGGGGACGTGGCGGGGACACCGAGGGGACAC
>NW_020456113.1:10789-13104 GCF_003342845.1 Nothoprocta perdicaria
AAAAGGGAAAGGGGGCGGGGAAAAAGGGAAAGGGGGCGGGGCGAGAAGCCGGGTCCCAGCACCCATAACGGGAAAGGGCCAGGGCGCGGAGCCGTGGGAAAGGGCCGGGTCCCGGCACCAGTAACAGGGTGCCCAGCGCGGATCGGGCATCACGGTGTGGATCGTGGCCGGATCGCGACGAATCGGGATGCGATCACGGCCGGATCGTGGCCGGATCGTGACAAATCGGGATGCGATCACGGCCGGATTGTGGCCGGGATCGTGGCCGGGATGCAGCGCGAGTCACAAGCCGGTCGTGTTCCCGATCACAGGTGGATCACGGCACGGATCACAGCTCGGAGCCAATTCCCAGCTCAGATCCCAGCACAAATCCCACAGACCGCAGCCAGATCCCAGCCCAAATCCCAGGGATCGCAGCCGGTTCCCAGCACAGATCCCGGCCCAAATCCCGCCGGGACGCTGCCCTCACCTCGGGAATATTCTCCTCGATGATGCGCAGCACCACCTGCATGCAGCTGCGCTGGTTGAGCACCATGTCGATGCTCTGTGACACCAAATCTGCAGCGGGATCGGCGGGATCAGCGGGATCAGGCGCCTGGCCGCGGCCCCTCCGCGGCCCCAGCCGCCCCGGTGCTCACCTGGATCCGTGCGGAGGCTCTTGAGGTCCAGGGATTTCTGCGAGCCGTCGTAGCGCTTGCTCATGCACAGCTGGGAACGGCGAGAGGACTCAGGGAGGCTGCTTTGCCTGGCCCCAAATTCCCATTTCTGGCCCCAAACGTGCTCCTCCTGGCCCCAAAATTGGCCCTTCTGCCCCAAAATTGGTCCTTCTGCCCCAAACGTGCCCCTCCTGGCCCCAAAATCGGCCCTTCTGCCCCAAAATTGGTCCTTCTGTCCCAAACGTGCCCCCCCGGCCCCAAAATTGGCCCTTCTGCCCCAAAATTGGCCCTTCTGCCCGAAACGTGCCCCCCCTGGCCCCAAAATTGGCCCTTCTGCCCCAAAATTGGTCCTTCTGCCCCAAACGTGCCCCTCCTGGCCCCAAAATTGGCCCTCCTGGCCCCAAAATTGCCCCTCCTGGCCCCACTCACCTTCACCTGCTCGATCTCCTCCGGCTTCAGCTCGTTCTGCAGCGACTGCGGCGGCCCCGACGCGTTGATGATGATGACGACCTGGCAAGGGACAACGCTGGGGACGTGCTGCCGGTGCCGGTGTCGGTCCCGGTGCCGTCGGAGCGGCTCCCGCGCGCGGCCGCCGTCGCCCGCTCCGCACCTTGTAGTTATCCCGGTCGATGATTTTGCGGGAGACCTGCTTGAGCGCGCTGGCCGTGGTGGCGTCTTCCACGTAGAACTGGGCCCGGTTGTGGTCGTAGTGGAACTGCGGAGCGGCGGGAAGGAGCGGGGTCGGGAAGGGCCCTTGGGATGGAGGGGTGGGCCCCCAGGGACAGCCCTGCGAGGGGGGAATGGCCTCGGGAACGGGGAATGGCCCTTGGGAATGGCTCCAGGATGAGGGAATGGCCCCTGGGATGGCCCCGAGATGGGGGGAATGGCCCCTGGGAACAGCCCCGAGAGGAAGGAACAGTCCCAGGATGGGAAAACGGCCCTTAGGAAGAGCCCCGGGATTGGGGAACAGCCCCCGGGATGGGGGGAAATGGCCCTCGGGAAGAGCCCCGGGATTGGGGAACAGCCCCGGGGATGGGGGGAACGGCCCCCGGGAAGAGACCCGGGATTGGGGAACAGCCCTGGGGATGGGGGGAACGGCCCCCGGGAAGAGACCCGGGATTGGGGAACAGCCCCGGGGATGGGGGGAACGGCCCCCGGGAAGAGCCCCGGGTTTGGGGAACAGCCCCCGGGATGGGGGGAATGGCCCCCGGGAAGAGCCCCGGGATTGGAGAACAGCCCTGGGGATGGGGGGAACGGCCCCCGGGAAGAGCCCCGGGATTGGGGAACAGCCCCCGGGATTGGGGAACGGCCCCCGGCCCCCCGGAGCCGCGCTCACCTCGACGGGGGTGAAGGGCACGGTGCAGAAGTTCTGGATGGAGCTCAGCAGCCACGACTTGTCGTACTTCTTCCCGTACGGAATCTGGGAGGGAAGCGGTGGCATCGGGGAGCGGCCGGGGGCACCGGGAGCAGCCCCCCCGCCCCGGTGCTCACCGTGATCTTGAACCAGCTGCGCCGGGCGCCRCYRCCGTCGCGGCTGCCGGTGCCGGCRGCGCCGCYGCGCTCCTGGGCCAGCAGGTCCCGGCGCACCGTGATGTGGATGTTGGCGGCGCGGTTGGGCCGCGGCCCGTAGGGCAGGCTGCGCGGAAACGGGGGGAACGG
>NW_020456113.1:14869-15904 GCF_003342845.1 Nothoprocta perdicaria
AGAGGCCGCAGGTTCGAGTCCCGTCCCCGACCGCAGCCTCCCCCGACAGCCGCGGTTTCGAGTCCCGCCCCCGACCGCAGCCTCTACCGACAGCCGCGGGTTCGAGTCCCGCCCTTGGCATCCGAAAAAGAGGCGGCAGCACCGACCGAAAGCTTTAATGAGTGCCGAGGTGGCCAGGCAGGCAGCAAGGGCACCGCGGCCACCGCGGCGCGGTGACACTGGCCGCAGGAGCCGCCCTGGGCAGCACGGAGCGCCCAGGAGGCTCCTATGTGGTCCCAGAGCCGGGGGGGCTTCAGTCCGGGCGGCCAGCGCAGCCCTGCCCCGTCCCCCCAACGGGCAGGTCCAAGGCCGGGTGCCGGCCGAGTCCGTGCGCGCACGGAGAAGGCGGCTCAGGCCAGGAACACGACGAAGACGATGAAAAAGACGATGAGAACGAGGAAGATCTTGACCATGAGCCAGCGGTTGGAGGTGACGGACTGGAAGTACTTGAGGATCTCGCCGTGGGCGGCCTCCACGTTGAGCTGCGTATCCTCCACGCTGGCGTCGATCCTGGAAGCGGGTGCGGAGCGTGGGTGACGCCACGCGGGACGCGGTGACGGGGGGAGAGAGGCCCCCCCGCTACCTCTGGATCGTCTCCTCCTGCTCCTTCACCATGTGCGCCAGCTGCTGGAAGATGGAGCCCAGCTCCACGATGGTGGACTCGATGTTCTGCATGGTGTCGGCACGGCTCTGGATGTAGGAATCCTGCGGGACACGAGAGTGGCGGCGGTTCCGAGGCGGCTCCCCGATGGCCGCGTGCCGGGGGAGCGGCTCCTCCCCGGACGCCGGGGCCCACCCGGACGCCGGGGCCCCCACCTGCTCCTCGATGAGCTGCAGCTGCTGGCTGCTCCGCGCGTCCATGTCGATGGCGACGTCGCGGCGCGGCGCCTCGTCCTGCAGCACCGCGGAGCCGCCTGCGACAAAGCGGCGCCTGAGCGGGACACGGGGGGGGCGGCACCCCAACTGGGGACCCCCCGGAGCCCCCCACTCACCCAG
>NW_020456114.1:0-14451 GCF_003342845.1 Nothoprocta perdicaria
AGTAAAAAGTCTTCCTCCCTTGTCCCATAGTTGACCCCTTACTCCTGTATCCTTATATGGATAATTTGTCCGTTTCTGCTGATCCTTGAAAACATCTGGTGGTTATCTGTAGCTGCAGCCTGCACAAGCAGTGTCCGGTTGCTATTATCTGGTTGCTGTTTTTAGTTCGCGTAGGCGATTTTGTATCTCATATCTTTTGTAGTTTGGCCTTTACATTTGGCTTAACCTAAACCCTAATAAACAATACTATAGTCCATAGTCTCCCACAATAGTAAATGGGTATAAGTTGAAACACAGGAAGCTCCATCTCTAGATGAGGAGGAACTTCTTTACTGTGAGGGTGACAGAGCCCTGGAACAGGCTGCCCAGGGAGTTTGTGAAGTCTCTGAAGGTCTTCAAACCCGCCTGGACGCCACCCTGTGCCTCATGCTGTAGGTGCCCCTGCTGGAGCAGGAAGGTTGGATTAGACGCTCTCTAGAGGTCCTTTCCAACCTTGAACATTCTGTGATTCTGTGATATCCGTCACACATAGGCACAGAGACCCGGGGAGGACGCACGAAATACAGCAGTGTTCCTGAACCTATGAGTGCATAGACACCAGAGGAGGTTGCACAAAAGCACAGAGAGCACCAGGGGCCAAGTGCTTATGGAGGCCAGGGAAGGCCGCAAGAGAGCCAGCAATGTTGCCAAGCATGTGTGCACACGGTTGCCCATGGAGGATGCACGAAAGCCTTGGAGGGCATCCAGGGCCAGGTGTGCATGGAGGCGCAGGGAGGGCACATGAAAGCTCAGAGGGCTCATGGGGCCACAGGACACCCGTGAAGGCCGCATAAAAGCCCGGAGGGCCCCCAGATCCACGTTGGCACGGAGGCCCCAGGAGGCCGCAYGAAAGCTCAGGGGGACTCCGGATCCATGTGCGCACGGTCGCCCGTGGAGCCCGCACTAAAGCCTGCCGTGCTCACGGGGCCACGTATGCACGGAGGCCCAGGGAGGCTGCACGAACGCCTGGAGGACCCTGGGGTCATGTACACATGGAAGCCCAGGAAGGGCTCTTGAGAGCCTAGAGGGCTCCTGTGGCCACATGCACACGAAGGCCCCGCGCGACTGCAAGAAACCCTGGGGGAACCTCGGGTCCATGTACACACGGAGGCCTGGGGAGGACGCACAAAAGCCCAGAGGGCCCCTGGCTCCACGTGCATATGGCCGCCCGGGGAGGCAGCATGAAAGCCCAGAGGGCCCCTCAGTCCACATGTATATGGAGGCCTGGGGAAGCTGCACAAAAGAACTGAGGACCCCTGGGGCCATGTGAACAAGGAGGCTGAGGGAGGTAGTGCGAAAGCCAGCAGTGTTCCTGAATCCACATGTGCAGAGAGACTCGGGGAGTCTCTTTGCCCGGAGGGTCCATGGTTTCATGAGCACATGGACACCCGGGAGGCCACATGAAAGCCTGGAGGGCACCCAGGGCCACATGTGCACAGAGACGTGGGGAGGCCCCATGAAATCCAGGAGGGCTCCAGGGACCACAGGCACACAGACACCTGTGGAGGCCACATAAAACGGCACACGGAGCCATGTGCACATGGATGCCCAGGGAGGCTGCATGAGAGCCTGGAGGACCCCCGGGGTCACATATGCACGGAGGCCTGGGAAGGGCTCGTGAAAGCCTGGAGGGATGCTGAGTCCTCGTGCACACGGAGGCCCTGCAAGACCGCACGAAACAATGGAGGAACCTTGGGTATGCATGGGGGCCTAGGAGGCAGCATGAAATCCCAGAGGGCCCCTGCGTCCACGTGTGCATGGAGGCCTGGGGATTTCTCAAGAAAGACCTGAGGACCCCCGAGCCACGTATGCAGAGAGGCCTAGGGAGGTTGCACAATAGCCCGTGGTGTTCCCAAACTGATGTGCGCACAGGCGCCCAGGGATGCCACACGAATGCTCAGAGGACACTGGGGGCCACGTGCACACGGTGGCCTGGGGAGGCTGCACTAAAGCCAGCAGTGTTCCCAAGTCCATTGCCACACATGGAGGCCCAGGGAGGATGCACGGAAGCCTGGAGGGGACCCAGGACCATGCACACATGGAGGCCTAGGGAGGCCACGCAAAAGCCCAGAGAGCACCTGGGGCCATGTGTGCACGGAGGCCTGGGCAGGCTGCACGAAAGACGGCAGTGTTACCGAGCCCATACACACACCGATGCCTGAGGAGGACACATGAAACACAAGAGGGCACCTGGGTCCACGTGTGTAAGAAGGCCCCGGGAGCCACRTACGCACAGAGGCCTAGGGAGGTCGCACGATGTCCTGTACTGTTCCCAAACCGATGTGCACAAGGATGCTCGGGGATGCCGCAGGAATGCCCAGAGGGCACCCAGGGCCACGTGCGCACGGAAGCCAGGGGTGGCAGCACGAAAGCCAGCAGTGTTACTGAGCCCATATGCATACAGATGCCTGGGGAGGATGCATGAAACCCTGGAGGGCACCTGGGTCCACGTGTGCAAGAAGGCCTCGGGAGGTCACGTGAAAGCCCAAAGGGCCCCTGGGGCCACGCGCGCATGGAGGCCTGGGAAGGCCTGAGGAAAGCCCGGAAGGCCCTGGCTACGAGTGTGCACGGTCGCCCAGGGAGGCCACATGAAAGTCTGGAGGGCCCCAAGGTTCACGTACGCACAGAGGCCTGGGGAGGCCACATGAAAGTCCACAGTGTTCTCAAGTTCACATGCACGCAGAGGCTCGGGGAGGCTGCACAAAAGCCCAGAGGAACACAGGGCCATGTACACACAGACACCTGGGGATATTGCATGAATGTCTGCAATATTCTTGAGTCCATGTGCACACATAGTCCTGGGGAGTTTGCATGAAAGCCCAGAGGGTGCCTGGGTCCATGTGTGCAAGGAGGCCTGGGGAGAGTGCTTGAAAGCCCAGAGGGACCCAAGTTCTCACATACAGGTTGGCTTGAAAGCTAAGAGGAGGAGAGGCCCGGGGAGGCCACATGAAAACCCAGAGGGCACCCAGGTCCACATGTGCACAGTGGCCCGGTCAAGGCACACTAATACCCTGAGGAACCCCAGGTCCACGGGTGCACAGAGGCCCGGGGAGGGAACATGAAAGCCTGGAGATGTCCTGGGGGCACATATGCACAAAGTCCCTGGGAGGCTGCACGAACGTCCAGAGGGCCCCCAGGACCATACATCCATGGAGCACCGGAGGGATTGCTTTAAAGCATGTAGGGACCACGAGTACACGTTCTAATGGAGGTGCTTGGAGGCTGCAGAAAACCCAACAGTGTTACTGAACTCACGTGCACAAGGATGTCCAGGGAAGCCGCACGAACGCCCGGAGGGACCCATGGCCACATGCGCATGGAAGCCCCAGCAGGATGCCTGAAATGCCAGAGGGGCTCCCAGGCCACGTGTGAACAGAGACCTTGGGAGGCTCCACAAAAGTCAGCAGTGTTCCTGAGCCCGTGTGCACACGGAAGCCCCATAAGGCCATATAAAAGCCCAGGTGAACCCTGGACAGACCTGTGCATGGGCCCAGGGAGGCCGTACGAAAGCTTGGTGAGCCCCTGGGGCAGTGTGCACACGGAGTCCCCAGGAGGCTGCATGAAAGCCCAGAGGGACTGCGGGTCCATATGTGCATGGAGGGTCACAGAGGTCACATGAAAGCCTGGAGGGACCCTGGGGTACACGTGCACACGGAGGCCCAGGGAGGCTTTATGAAAGTCAGCAGTGCTACCAAACCCATGTTTGCATGGAAATCTGGGGAGGCTGCACAAAAGCTCAGAGGAATCCCGGGTCCATGTGTGCACAGAGGCCCGGGGAGGCTGCATGAAAGCTAGCAGTGTTCCCGAGTCCACATGCACATGGAGGCCCGGAGAGGCCGCAAAAAACCCGGGAGGGTCATGGGATCCATGTTCGTATGGTTGCCTGTGCCACGAAAGCCAGCAGTGTTCCCAGAGCCACATGTACATGGAGGTCCGGGGAGGCTGCACGAAAGCCTGGAGGACCCTGGGGTCACGTATGCTTGGAGGCCCAGGAAGGGCTCATGAAAGCCCGGAGGGCTCCCATGGCCACGTGTGCACAGAGGTCCTGTGAGGCTGCACGAAACATCGGAAGAACCTCTGATAGATGTACTCACAGAGGCCTGGGAGGCAGCATAAAAGCCCGGAGGGCCTCTGGGTCCACGTGTGCATGGAGGCCTGGGGAGGCCTCACGAAAGACCAGAAGACCCCTGAACCATGTGTGCACAGATGCCTGGGGAGGCCGTACAAAAGCCAGCAGTGTTCCCGAACACATGTGCGCACAAAGGACTCAAGAGATGGCATGAAAGCCCAGATGGCGCCTGGATCCATGTGTGCAGAGAGGTGACAAAAAAGCCAGTAGTGTTACTGAACCAAGTGTGCACGGAGGCCCGGGGAGGATGGAAGAAAGCCCAGAGGGCATGGGGGTGCATGTGTGCACGGTCACCCGAGGAGGCTGCACGAAAGCCTGGAGGTACCCCAGGTACACATGCGCACGGAGGCACGGGGAGGTCATACAAAAGCCAGAAGTGTTACTGAAAACATACGCACATGGAGGCTCTGGGAGGCCGCATGAAAGCCCAGAGGGACCGGTATCCATGTTTGCACGGAGGCCCCAGGAGGTCGCACGGAAGCCCAGAGGGCCCCAGAGACACTTGCACGTGGAGGCCTGGGGAGGCCGCACAAAAAGCAGCAGTGTTCCCAAGCCCACATGTGTACAGAGTACCTAGGAGGTCGCGTGAAAGTCCTGAGGGATTCCAGATACACATGCGCATAGAGGCCCAGGGAGGCTACGTGAAAGCCAGGAGTGGTACCAAACACACGTGCGCACGGATATCTGGAGAGGCCGCACAAAAGCTCGGAGGGGCCCCTGGGAAACGTGTGCACGGAGGCCCGGGGAGAGCACACAAAAGCAAACAGTGTTCCTGAGCCCACGTGCGCACAGAGGGCCCGGGAGGCCACAAGAAAGCCAGGAGGAACCCCCGATGCATGTACACACCGTCGCCCAGGGAGTCTGCACTAAAGCCCAGAAGGCCCCTGGGTCCACATGCGCACGGTCACCCAAGGAGGCCGCACGAAAGTCCGGAGGAAACCCAGATCCATGTGTACACAGAGGGCCAGGGGGGGCACATGAAAGCCCAGAGGTCCCCCGGGGCCCAGTGCACACAGTTGTCTGGGGAGAATGCACGAAAGCCCAGAGGGCACCCAGGTCCACATGTGCATGGTGGCCCCAAGGAGGCTGCATGAAAGCCCAGAGGTCCCCCAAGTCCACGTACACATGCAGACCCAGGGAGGCCACACGAAAGCCCGGAACAGCCCAGGACATGTGAGCATGGAGGCCCTGGGAGGCCGCAGAAAAGTCAGCAGCGTTCCCAAGCCAGCATGGGCATGGAGGCCAGGAGAGGTCGCATGAGAACATGGAGGGCCCCCAAGTCTATGTGTGCACGGAGGCCTGGGGAGGCCGCAGGAAACACAGGATGACCACTGCATCACGTATGCATGGAGTCCTGGGGAGACCACATAAAATACAGCAGTGTTCCCGAGCCAACGTGCACACAGAGGCCACAGGAGGCCTCATGAAAGCCCAGAAGACCCCTAGTGCAAAATGCGCATGGGGGTCCGGTGAGGACGCACAAAAGCCCGGATGGACCCCAGGGCCACGTGCACGTGGAGGCCTGGGGAGGCCGTACAAAAGACTGGAGGTGCCCTGGGCCGCATACGCACAGAGGCCTTGGGTTATTGCACAAAATCCCACAGTGTTCTCCAATACAGGTGCACATGGAGGCCCGGAGAGGCCGCACAAAAGCCTGCAGGGACCTCGGGTCCACATGTGCATGGAGGATCCAGCAGAGCACACAAAATCCCAGGGAATCCCTAGGGCCACGTGTGCATGGAGGACCTGGAAGGCCGCACGAATGCCCACAGGACCCCTGGTGCAACATGTGCACGATGGATTGGGAAGGACGCATGAAAGCCCAGAGGTCACACAGGGACATGAGCACATGGAGACCTGGGGAGGACGAACAAAGCTCCGGAGGAAACCTGTACCACGTGAGCACGGAGGCCCAGGGAGGCCAAGCGAATGCCCGGAGGGTCCCCAGGGCCACGTGTGCACGGAGGCCCGGGGACGCCGCATGAATGCCCAGAGGGCACCCAAGTCCATGTGTGTATGGTCGCACAGAGAGGCCACATGAAAGCGCGGAGGGCCAATGGGGCTACATGCGCATGGAGGCCCCAGGAGGCCACACAAATGCCTGGAGAAACTCTGGTACAAAGTGTGCATGGAGGCTCTGGGAGGGTGCACGGACGCCAGAGGACATCCAGGTCCATGTGCGCACAGTTGCCCGTGGAGGCCGCACAAAATCCCCGAGAAACCCATGGTACACATGCACACAGAAGCCAGGAAAGCCACACGAAAGCCTGGGAGGGACTCCAGATACACGTGTGCATGGAGTCGTGGGGAGGAGGCCACATGAAAGACCAAAGGAACCCCATGTCCACATGCGCACAGAGGCCCGGGGAGTCTGCACGAAAGCCCGGAAGGCAGCCATGTCCACATACGCACAGTCGCCCAAGGAGGCAGCACGAATAACAACTGTGTTACTGAACCCACATGTGCATGGATATCCGAGGAGGCCAGACAAAAGCCGGAGGGACCCTGCTCAACACGCGCATGTACGCACCACGAGGTGGTCAAAAAGGCTGGATGCTGCATGGAGATGCGGCATGCCGCGTGAAAGCCTGGAGTAACTGTGTGTCCACATGTGCACGGAGGCCCAGGGATGCCACACGAAGGCCCGGGAGGCACCCATGTCCATGGGCACACGGTCGCCCGGGGAGGCTGCACGAAACCCCAGAGGAATCGAGGATCCACGTGCACACAGAGGCCTGGGGAGACCGCACAAAAGCCCGGAAGGCACCTGTGTCCACATTCACAAGGTCACCCAAGGAGGCCGCACAAAAGACTGCAGTGTTACTGGACCCATGGATGCACGGATGTCTGGGGTGGGGGGGGCAGCAGGAAAACCCGGAGGGACCTGGAGCAACGTGCAAATGTACACAGCGGGAGGCTGCACAAAAGGCCAGAGGGTCCCCAGGGCCACGTGTGTGCAGAGGCCCAGGGACGCCATGTGAAAGCCCAGAGGGCACTCGAGTCCATGTGTGCACAGTTGCCTGGGGAGGCCACACAAAAGCCCGGGGGAACGCTGGGTCCATGTGCGTATGAAGGTTTGGGGAGTCTGCATAAGAGCCCGGAGGAACCCAGCATCAATGTGTGCACAGAGGCACAGGGAGGCCACACGAAAGCCTGAAAGGCACCCATATGTGCATGGTCGCGCGAGGAGACTGCACAAAATACAGTAGTGTTACTGAACTCACGTGTGCACAGATGTCTGGGGAAGGCGCACGAAAAGCAGAGGGACGCTGGTCAATATGTGCATGTACGCAGCAGGAGGCTGTACAAAAGGCTGGAGGGTCCCTGGGTCCACATGCACATGGAGGCTCGGAGAGGCCGCATAACAGCCTGGAGGTACTCTGATTACACGGGCATATGGAGGCCTGAGGAGGCCAAACAAAAGCCCAGAGGGTCCCCAGGGCCACATGCGCACGGAGAACCCAGGAGACCACATGAATGCCTGGAGAAACTGCAGTGCAACATGTGCATGGAGGCCCTGGGAGGGTGCACAAAAGCCCAGAGGATACCTAGATCTTCGTGTGCACAGTTGCCCGTGGAGACCTCAGAAATACCCGGATGAACCCAAGATCCACGTGTGCACAGAGGTTTGGGGAGGCCGCACGAAAGCCCAGAGGAACCCTGTGTCCACATGTGCATGAAGGCTAGGGGGAAATCCACATGAAAGCCCGGAAGGCACCCATGTGCACATACGCACGGTCGCCCGAGGAGGCCGCAGGAAAGACAGCAGTGTTACCAAACCCACGTGCTCATGGATATCCGGGAAGGCCACTCAAAAGCTGGAGGGACCCAGCTCAACATGCATACATATGCACCGCAAGGCTGTACAAAAGGTTGGAGGGTCCCCATGGCCACGTGTGCACAGAGGCCCCGAGGACGCCGCACGAAAGCCCAGAGGGCACCTGAATCCATGTGTGCACGGTCGCCTGGGGAAGCCACACGAAAGCCCAGAGAAACCCCACATACACGTGTGCACGGATACCCGGGGATGTCGCATCAATGCTCGGAACACACCCAGGTCCACGTGTGTACAGTCACCCAGGAAGGTTGCACGAAAGACAGCAGTATTACCGAACCCACGCTTGCTGCACGAACTCCCAGAGGCACCTAGAGGAACGTGCGAACATACGCAGCGGGAGGCTGCACAGAACGCTGGAGGGTCCCCAGGGCCACATGTGTACAGTTGCCTGGGGAGGCTGCACAAAAGCCTGAAGAAACATAAGAGTCCGGAGAAACCCAGGATCTACATGTGCATGGAGGCCTGGGGAGGCCGCAAGAAGGCAAGGAGGAACCCCGTGTCCACATGTGCACGGAGGCCCGAGGAGGCTGTACAAAAGACAGCATTGTTACCGAACCCACGTGCGCACGGATGTCTGGGGAGGCCGCATGAAAGCCCAGAGGGACCCAGCTCAACATGATGGCAGGGCACTGAGGGTGGCACAGAGTCCTGCTGGAGGCCTGTAGTTAGAGGTGTTCTCCAGGGGTCAGTCCTCAGCCTGGTCCTGTTCAACTTATTCATTAATGACCTGGATGAAGGGATGGAGTGCTTCCTCAGCAAGTTTGCTGATGATACCAATCTGGGAGGAATAGCTGATAGCCCTGAGGGCTGTGCTGCCATCCAGAGGGACCTGGACAGACTGGACAACTGGGCAGTGAGAAACCTCATGAAGTTCAACCAGGGCAAGTGCAAGGTCTTGCGCTTGGGGAGGAATAACCCCGGACACCAGCACAGATTAGCGGTTGACCTGCTGGAGAGCAGCCCCGCAGAGAAGGACCTGGGAGTTGTGGTGGATGACAAGATGACCATGAGGCAGCAGTGTGCCCTGGTGGCCAAGAAGGCCAACTGGGATGCATTAAGAAGAGCATCTCCAGCAGGTCGAGGGAGGTGATTGTACCCCTGTACATAGCCCTGGTGAGGTCACATCTGAAGTACTATGTCCAGTTCTGGACTTCCCAGTACAAGAGGGATGTGGAACTGCTGGAGAGAGTCCAGCACAGGATGATCACGGGCCTGGAACATCTGACCTATGAGGAAAGGCTGAGAGAGCTGGGCCTGTTCAGCCTGAAGAAGAGAAGGCTGAGGGGGGACCTGATCAGTGTCCATAAATACCTCAAGGGAGGCAGTGAGGAGGAGGGGGCTGACCTCTTTTCAGTGGTGGCCAGCGACAGGACTAGAGGAAATGGCCACAAACTGAAGCATTGGAAGTTCCACAGGAACTTAAGAAAACATTTCTTAACAATGAGGGTGACAGAGCCCTGGGACAGGCTGCCCAAGAGGTTGCAGAGTCTCCTTCTTTGGAGATCTTTAAAACTCACTTGGATGCAGCCCTGTGCCATGTGCTCTAGGTGACCTTGCGTGAGCAGGGAGGTTGGACTAGATGACCTCTGAAGTCCCTTACTACCTTAAGCAGTCTGTGTTTCCATGAAAAAACAATCTTTTTCATGTTCACAGAAGGAAATTGAAAAGCAACAGGAATTAAATCCATATGTCTACATTTTTGGATAGTGCAAAGCACTAGTAAGCTATTGACTGCAGTATCAGTGCTCATTTGCCTACATGTTTTGAGTTTTCTTCAAGCATTCAATATTCCCCTATAAATGCCTCTAATATCTAATTGTCTCCTTTTGCTTATGTTTAATTTATTTATAAAGCATTTCATCTAAGATTACAATCTCGTATAAACTGAAAAACTCAATAGAGCTTTACTGTTTTATACAAGCTGATGCTCTTGGCCTCTATAAATGTATGCCATACTCTTCCTATTCACACATTGATTAACATTCACTTTTAGATTTACTGAACTGCAAGACTTTATTCAAGCATCTTTCGAGTATTTACCAAGTTCCCTTTCCCTTCCTCATTATCTTTTTGTACTTTTGTACCTCATAAGCTTGTGACAATTTCAAATTTTACTTTTTTTTTGTTTGTTCACTATAAGATAGGTGATTGCCTGAAAGATCCAAGAGTGGATTTTCCTTATGTCTCTCTTCTAGCAAAAGACTATTAAGCTAGACAAAAATTTGATTTCAGGCTGCTTTAAAGCACTGTGGAACTGGCTGAATATTTCTTTTTGTATCTTTGTAGGCAGAAGGGAGAAGGGGCAAGGGGAAAGAATGTTAAGGTATATATGAAGTGTTTTAAATTTTATTTTTTTTTCTTGAAAAGATACTTTGGCAAATGTTGTATGCTACAGAAAATATTACTCCATTGCCCTTTCAGTTCCTGCCTCTTGCTATTTCACCTCCTTCAGTTGATTTATTTACCCTTGACAAACCTTTTCAAGGATTCATCTAACTTCTCATTTCCTCTTAAGTTATGCTTGGTTCAGCTCAGCTGAGTAGGAGTACTTACTGTTGTAAGGACCCCAAAACAAGCAATGACTATGATTTAAACATCTGACTATGAGTGCAAGGTTTCTTAAGTAACTGCTTGCAATTTATGCAAAAATATCCCAATAGAAATTTTACTAAATAATAAACCTGAATAAGCATTTAAGTTAATCATGGGTAGCATTTAATTTTGGAAGAGAATCTAAATATTCTGAATATATTGTTTGCTCTCTGACTTGGACACTCAGCATCACAAAGACACACAGATGGCCTCTCTTATTTTACCCTAAACACTTGTCTGTGAAATACGTAATTCTTCTAACAGCACTGAATGTATGGTTTTGCTTCAGGGAATATATACCAGCTTCAATATGCACTCCTTAAAACATATTAATATTAATGACATTAATAGTTCTTATAAGTTCATATAGGTTCTATTCAAAGTTCTTATAGGTATATTGCTAGCAAAGGAGTGTTCATTTATAAATTTTAAGAATCTTTCAATATATTCTAGAATATGTAATCAGAGTTACTCTACTTATATGACATAGATGCCTCGACATGCAGGTAGCCATTTGAATACTGTATCATCTGATTAAAATTTAAGATATAAAGAAAAAGGTTAAGGCAACTGAAGAAAAATGAAATAAAACATATGGCAACATTCTCTTCCCTGTAAGCCTTTTGATCAATGGAGATCTCTGCTCTCTCTTACCAAAATTGCATACACCAGGTTCTTTTAAGATAGTGTTGAAGCAAAAATTAAACTTTGTGTGACATGCAGCTATTGTAACTAAAAGAGGTATTTCAATTTCATGATATTTTATTTTTTTCTTTTAAATATATTCTATCCTATTCCTCATTTAAAGGTACATAACAAGCAGTTTTTGCAAGTGACATAATTTGCAGTAATATTTTAAATAGAGTATAGTTATCAGATCATGCTAAATGATATTTACAATTTCATAAGCCGAGTAGGTTGAATAGCTATTTGTCCAAGATGAAATACATTAAAAAGCTGTGTGTTTTAGGCATAATATAGATCAAAAAAAAAAAAAAAAAAAAAATCAGCTCAATTGCCTTGAAATTCATCCTATTATTTCAGTTTCATGCTGCTGATTTTAGATTAGGCTTTGGAATATAGAAGGTCAATTGCTCAATTAGGATTTAGCCAAAAAGTTTTTTCAATGTATTTTCTGGAGAAATTTCAGCTCACGACACAAATACCTTGCTAGTATTGCATAAATACCTTGAAAGGATTTCCAATAGTATAGTAGTAGTTGTGTTGTTTTAGATCTAAGCCAGCATAAAAGTAATTGTTTTAGTATTCACTCTTAAATTTTAGTCTTGCAAAATCCTATACACAAGAGATGAATTTGCTTGTATAAATCATTTTTATAAAGCTGTGTCTTTTCTCTGCATATATGGAATGGTATTAGCAATTTTTGTTAAGAATATGTGTTCAAACATGTTTCTACATCTGTTTAGACTTGAGCACTGGTAAAAGCACTTCCCTCAGGAATAATAAGCACAGGTATTCAGAAGCTACAGAGAGAATGCTGTGAAAGATTTCTAAAATATTATCTTCTATAATTTTTCCCATGTTTTCTCATTACTCGATACGCACCACGAGGCTGTACAAAAGGTTGGAGGATCCCTGGGGCCATGTGTGTGCAGAGGCCCGGGGATGCCACACAAAAGCCCAGAGGGCATCCGAGTCCACATGAGCATGGGGGCAGAGGAGGAAGCATGAAAGCCTGGATGAATGTCGCGTACACGTGAACATGCAGGCTCGGAGAGACTGCATAACAGCATGGAAGAAACATAGGTACCCATGCGCACAGAGGCCCTAGAAGGCCGCACAAAAGCAAGGAAGGCACATGTGTCCACGTGGCCTCAGTGTCTTGGTTCAGTAATCGTCATTCAACCACACAAGCCACACTCGCTTCATCTGCAGAACAGGCACATTCCCTCCTTGCACACTATGCTGCAGGTGCAAGTTCACTGCCAGCATTTTATAGCACGGAAGAGCACAAAACACAGACATTAGCTCCTACTCCAAAGGGCACCAAGTGCACCTTCACTTCATCTGCTCTACTCACACTGCACACATTGCCTGCACCTCCAGAGCACACAGACACACGCTTGCTCCTTGGCAGCTCTCAAGACAACGACTCCTCACTGCTTATTTTCTGCTCACAAAAAGGACAGACATCCATGTGCAGAGCCAGAGAGCAGTACATTAGCTCCTTCTACACAGCTCCCAAAGGAAGACCTGCGCTGCTTTAGCTGCAGTCACCACACAGATATTCCACCTATCTGGAAAAGGGGTACAGCACACCCGCCATCCATTCCTGCTTTGCTGAATGAGGATGCCTGTTTCGTATGTTAAAACCACAAAGTACACAATCCCTACAACGCACAAAGGAGATGTCACAGACATTCTCTCCTTATTGAAAGACCAGCACACACACCCTGCCTCTCCTGTTTTTCATGAAACTCAAGTGTTGGCTGCTTCTTCAGAGCACAACGCACACCCATTCCCTACTCTTCCAAAGCGCACGAGGCACATTTCCTCTCCTTACGCTCTGCTCACTCACTTGCCTCTTGCTCCATCTGCAMAGCACACAACGAACAGCATCACTCCTTCTGCAGTGGCCTCACGTTCCTGCTTCACTAATTCGCAGCTCTCTACTAAAGCCACACTCGCTTCATGTGCAGAAGAGGCAAGGAGCACATTCCTTCCTTGCACACTGTGCTGCAGGTGCATGTTCCCTCCCAGGGTCTTGTGGCACAACACAGCACAAGAGACACACATTCGCTCCTACTCCAAAGCACACCAAGTGCACCTTAGCTTCTTCTGCTCTGCACACACTGCACACATTGCCTGCATCTCCAGAGCACACAGACATATCCTTGCTCCTTTGCCGCTCTCAACACAACGCATCACAAATGCTTCTTGTCTGCTCACACAACTGACCCTCCTCYATGTGCAGAGCCACAGAGGAGTACATTAGCTCCTTCTACACAGCTCCCAAAGGAAGACCTGCGCTGCTGTGGCTGCAGTCACCACACAGGCATTCCTCCGATCTCAAAAAGATATACAGCACACCCGCCATCCATTCCTGCTTGGCTGAATGAGCATGCCTCTTTGCTATCACAGAATCACAGAATCACAGAATACTTAAGGTTGGACGGAACCTCTAGAGATCATCTAGTCTAACCTTCCTGCTCAAGCAGGCACACCTAGAGCATGTGGCACAGGGTGGTATCCAGGTGGGTTTTGAAGACCTCCAGAGTAGGAGAGTCTGCAACTCCTGGGCAGCCTGTTCCACTGCTCTGTCACCCTAACAGTAAAGAAATTCCTCCTCACCTGGAGACGGAACTTCTTGTGCTTTAGCTTGTGGCCATTACCCCTCRTCCKATCGCTGGCCACCAGTGAGAAGAACTTGTCCCCTTCCTCCCTGCAGTCTCCCTTCCTGAACTTATACATATTAATCATATCCCCTCTGAGCCTTCTCTTCTCCAGAGAAACCAGGCCCAGCTCACTCAGCCTCTCACAGGCATTCCTCCGATCTGAAAAAGACGTACAGCACACCCGCCATCCATTCCTGCTTTGCTGAATGGGCATGTCTCTTTCGTATGTTCTCACAACCCTGCACCCACTCCCTCCAATGCACAAAGACATTCAGCATCAACACTTTCTCACTTGCGCTCTATACAGTCGCTCACTAACACTCCTCTGCATTCAGCACTTTCTTCCCATCATCACAGGAGATTTCGCAGACTTTCTCTCCTTCTTGAAAGGCCAGCACACACACCCTTCCTCTCCTATTTTTTTCGTTCAACTCAAGTGTTGGCTGCTTCTTCMGAGCACAACGCACACCCATTCCCTACTCTTCCAAAGCGCACGA
>NW_020456115.1:0-7935 GCF_003342845.1 Nothoprocta perdicaria
AAGAGACTGTGGGCAGGATTCTTTTGCTCGCCGTTTAGCCCAGCTGCTCATATCAGTCACCCCCACCAGCATCTCTGTTGCCCTGGCACCTCTGTGGCTTCTCAATGGCACATTCAGCCATCACAAATGACCTCCTGAAGAGCTGTGCTGCACTGCAGGGCAATACACATCCTAGTAGCAGAGCCCAGCAGGGCCAAGGGTCTTACAGGTGGCACCTCCTGAAAAGATGATCAGCTCCTTCCCCTGACACACAGACTGGGCTACTTTGACACCCAAGGGCAAGAAGTGATCCTCGTCCTCACCCTCCATTGGGAGGCACCTCTGCAGCAGGAACCAAGGTTCTGGGTCAGACTCTCAAGCTGCAAATTAACTCCCCAGAAAGCCCAAGAACAGGAAAAAGGGCAGCCCAGCCTGGGAGGGAAACAAGCAGCAACAGCTTGGTGCTTCTGCCTGGGCTGGCAAAGGCAGCAGCACAGAGACACACTGTGGATGGCCTTCCCTAACCCAGCTGTTCACACCAGCTCCGCATGGGGACATCACAGCGGGGTTGTTCTCACTCCCTTTGCCTTGGTTGAGTAAATGGAGAGCTGCCAGGAGAGCTAATGCTCTCCTCTTTTGGGGCACTGGCTCCCAAAAAGGGACCTTGTGTCCTCCATCCAGTGACCTGGAGGCAGAGGCTCTGCTGGGTGCCAGAGGAAGGGTGAAGGGTGCTTGTGGATGGGAAGTGTCTGCACTGCAGGGACAGGCAAAGAACTTCCTGCATCCCTACCTTGCATGAGGTTTGGGCAGCAGTTTCCTCTTGCCTCAGATCACATCTCTGCTGCTTGGAGATGTCCTTTCTGAGGGCTCTATCCCTGTCCACAACACAGGCCTCTGCCCCCTTGCTGGGCATTCAGCTCAGCCATACAGAAAGCTGCAGCAAAGGGCAGGAAGCAGCTGAGGACATCTCCCTGTTTGCAGGTGCTACAGAGCACATCAGAGAGTCTCTGGTGAGAGTGGCAAGGGGGTATCGGTGCTGCCTGCAGGCTGAGAGTTGCTGAAGGGACTTGATGAGGTTTCTTGCAAAACACTCCAACCTTCATGGTGGTGACAAAGATGATGTGCCCCTTTCTTAAACCTTTCTGCTATATTTCCATTCCCACCATGCAGACACAAGTCTACAGGAGTGGAAATCTCCACTCTCCAAATGCCCTCCTGCTGAGCTAGAGCTGTGGGCAGCCCTGACCCACGCAGCAGCCTCTCAGCACCAACAGGAACCTGCCCTGACAGGGCTCGACCCTCTCACCCAGAGTTTCTCCCCACAGTGTCCTGGGAGCTCCCGCGCAGGCTGAGTGCTGACCCGCACAGGCGGCACAGTCACTGCCCCGGGCACACAGCACCATTGGGTGCAGGGACACGGCTCTGGATTAGAGCTCAGGCAGGACACTGTGCACACGCGAGCTTCACATCCCCGCAGCTGCCATGGGTGAAGCCAGGAGGATGCCCTGTCCCTGTGACAGTGTGGTAGGAATCCCTGCTCTGAAGCATCTCCTCCTCTGCACTGCTCGAGTCAGGAGAGGGAGCCTTGAAAAAGGAATAAATTCTCGCAAGACAGAGCTCAGTTGAACACACCCTCCAGCAAAGTCAGTAGCCAGGTCGTGCAGCCAGAGACTCACCGTGTCGAGTGCTGCCAAGATTCCTCCCACCACGAGCTCTCTGTGCTCCCACTCTACACTGCCCTTCACCTCTGGCTGCCTTCTCTCCTCTGCTGTGCGCAGCAGCAGGCAGTGCCCGCAGCCCTGCTGCTCTTGGCACAGCAGCTGCTCCTGCACACAGTGTCTCTGGGCAGGGCTCACAGGTTGTCACGAGCTGCCTCTGTCCCAGGAGCCTGGCCCCGCTCAGGAGCAGAGGCCCAGCTGAACTCACCAATTGCCCTGTCCCTTGTGCTCCCTTCTCCTGGGATATGGGCATGAAACAACTAAAAGAATCACACCTGTGGTCCTGTCCTAATGAGTGGAGAAAGAAAGATTCCACAATTGCAGTCTATTTCATCAGAGGATGACTATCTCCACAAGTTAGAAATGTCCCACTCTGGGAGGCCTTACTTAGGAAGCCCCTACTAGGCAGGACAACAAGAAAGGGGCAAAAAGGGGCTCATGGATTCAGATGAGTCAATCTAAGCATTCCATGCTGTTTCACAAGCCCCTGGTCTGGGATGGCTTTCACATTCCTCCTGTGAACTCCACAAACACACACAAGGTGGGATGCTGCTCACCCACGCTGAAGTGTGCCCAGCACTGACATGTGCATGGGAGCTCCTTCTCTAAGCTCCCCTTGTAATCACTGGTGATGGAGGGTGCGAGTCAGCAGACAACACCCCAACACATGTTTGAAGAGACAGAGGAGATACCAAAAAGGTGCCTCTGTTTACTTGCTCTGATGGAGCAAATGTGAGACCTGAATCTTCATGTGCCGGGGAAACGGTTAAACTGAGAAGCAGTCGGGGGAAGGGGAAAAAAGGCGTGCAAGGTGGAGGAGCTAAAGCCACGAGGCGGCCASRAGGCAGCCACGAGGAAGACCAGTGGAGGACCATATATGGCAAGAGGCAACGCGCCTTCTGGTGACTGGACTACTGCTAGTACGGGGCATGGTCCGGTCGGGTGTTACGGGATAAAAGGGAAGAGTTACAGCATTAAAGATGCTATTTGTTCACCCCCGCAAATAGTCCCCAGCACTTCCTTGGGGGGATGGCCAACGGCACACTCATGGAGCTTCAGGAGAAGGCCAGGTGGGGAATTTCCTTGGCCATCTCAAATGATCCCTTCCACTGCAATGGGAGCATCTTGCAGTATAAAGCAGAGACCCAGGCAGATCTTTACAGTGTAAAAAACTAATACATTTCACTACAGTTATCTGATTCAGTGACATAAAAACAGGTTGCAGGGCCAAGTCAAATGCCTGCGTTGTCCAGCATAACCAAATGTCTTCTCCAGGACACACAGCATGGGATCTATGGGAAGCCATGTCCCTTTGGAGTCATTTTAGGGCAAGAATCCCAGGGCACCTCAGGTTTCCTACCAGTGTCCAAASAACTGGATCCAAACAAYGCCTTTCAGMCAAGTCCATCCCTCCTACAGCTGCACATGCTACRTAAAGGGGAGAGGCACATCACAGCAAGGGCTCTGCTTTGCTCTCTGCACTTGGAAACACTCCTACCTTCCTTCATCCTCAATGGCTACATTCCTAACACAAGGATATGAACAGGGAGGTTAAGGATGATCTCAGGATGTCCTGATCACGGGCAATGCAGGACCAGGGACATCTACACTGGGTAACATGTCCTTCCTGCAGATTGGTTCAAGAAATATTTCACAGGCCCAGTGGTACCACAGCATCATCTCACGCAGCAAATGCTTACGTGTCATTCCATCATGGACAACCCTGCTTCTTCCAAGTCTCAGGCACTGCAGAGTTTGTTCCCTTAGTGGGAACCTCCTTTCAATACTTACTGAACCAATCTGTGCTTACTGCACCAGTAGAGATTAACTGTTGACCCAATGGAAAGAAGTTCTGTGGAGAGGGATCTGGGAATCCTGATTGACAAGGTGACCCTGAGCCATCAATGTGCCCTAGTGGCCAAGAATGCCAATGGGATCCCATTGCATTAGAAGGAGTGTGGCCGGAAGGTTGAGGGAGGGGATCTTGCTGTTCTGCTCAACTCTGGTGAGGCCACATCTGGAGCTTTGGGTGCAGTTCTGGGCTCTGCAGGGCAAGGAGGACTGCAGCATCTATCGTATGAAGAAAGACTAAGGGAGCTGGGCCTGTTCAGCCTGGAGAGGAGAAGATTGAGAGGTGGTCTGATCAATATGTACAAATATCTGAGGGGAAACTATAAAGGGGATGAGAGGATGAGACAAGACTCTTCTTAGTGGTGGCAAGAGAAAGAAATGAGGTAAGGAGTATAAATAAAAAACACAGGAGGATGAGCTGCTCCGTCACCTTTGTAGGGTCGGAGGTGAGGCTGACCGGCCTCTAGTTTCCCGGATCCTCACTCTTGCCCTTTTTGAAGACTGCAGTGATGTTGGCTCTCCTTCAGTCCTCAGGCACCTTCCCTTCTCTCCAGGACCTCTCAAAGATGATGGAGAGCAGCTGAGCAATAACCCCTACCAGTTCCTTCAGCACTGTTGGGTGCATCCCATCGAGGCCCATAGGATTATGGGTGACCAGTTTGCCTAAGTGATCCCTAACCCAATCCTCCTTGACCAGTGGAGGATGGTCACAGGCCATCAGGGTCATCAGGGCCAGAGGGCCACAGGCTCTCTCCGGATGATCGCAGGCCTCCAGGGCCGATGGCTCCTGAAAGCTACTGAAGGGTCGCCCCTGCCAAATACCCCTGGCAAATGTCCACTCAGATCCACAAAATGATCACCGATGGTCCCTCTTTTAGTCATGGAGACAGACTCAGATTTTGCAGTTGGCCTCATCAGAAAACAATTATCTAGCAGAGGTGGCCATGTCCTGCTGTGCAAGGCTCTACTTCCATCTCATAAGCAGTCAGAACACATGCACAGGGCCAAGAATAGTGCGAGTTCATTTCCTCAGGTGTCAGGATCTCATTGGGAGGACTACAGCAGCACATCTAATGCCAGCACCCTGCACAGCCTCATAAGAGGATTCCCTTCACCCAGCATCCATGGTGTTTCTGTCCAAGTTCCCACTATAGTCAGTGGAGATGGGAGGAGGGAGTCAGCTGTACACAAACACTCACCCCCTTGGACTTAAGAAGGGGCCGTGGTGCTCCAAGACTTGTACCAGTGTCTGCTTTCTCTGGCAAGACAACAAAGAGACCCAAGTCCATCTAGAGCTTCGGCCAGGTGAAGAATTTTCTAGGCCATCTGACATCTCACTGCCTTTTACCCACTGCAGCTTCACTCTCTCAGACCTGTGCAGATCCAGGCATTGCAAAGACCTTGCATAATTCACTGCAGACACTTGATTTCATACAATGACAATAGGCCTAGCTGGCCATGCCACATGCATGTGGTGTCCAGCACAACCACCATGTTTCTAGCATATTCCAGGCCAGGATCATCCCTTGGCTTTGTGCTGAAAGGAAGAGCCAGTGAAGATGGAGAGACATTGGGGCAGGGAAGAAGATCCCGCGCAAGAGCCAAGTGAGGGGCAGGTTGGGCGTTTACAGGCTGCACAGGCACAACCGCAGGGAGGAGCCGGCACAGGACGGGCTCTGCTGGGGACAGCCAAGGGCACTGCCAAAGCCCACACACCCCAAAGGACGTCGGCATCCTCTTGCCTATGCCTGCTGAACTGGCCACCGACGCCTCGCAGGAGACACTAGGGACTCATTGTTCCCTTGCTCACACCCTGAAAGGGGTTGTATCATTGTCCTGCACTCAGCATTGCTCACCCCAACCCACACACTGTCCCCAGGAGGATCTGGAAGACATGTAGGGGAAAGGGTCTCCTTTCCAAGAAGCTCCCTGGCCAAGCTGGGACATTTGTCCTCATTAAACACATCAAGGGTCAATGCGGCATCAGAGCCACCTGCACATTTCCTCTGCCTACCTGTTAGCAGTGACTACAGTTTTCTCCTGTAATCAGCCCCTGGGGAATCTTTGTTGATAATAACTAGCAGTTGAACCCATTAGGGCTCTACACCACTTTGAACATTACTTCTAACTTTGAATTATTGAACAATTTGTTCAGTCCCCTCTCAGTTAAAGACGTTCATGCACCAAATATACCATGGGGCTCATTAAAGAGCAAAAAGCTCTGATCAACCCTTTCTCTCCTTGTAATTTTCATCAAGGCTTGCATAGCTAATTGGAGAACTTTCAGGAGTGCAGCTGAAAGGGGGAGACATCAATATCATACAAGAACATCTGCCTTTAAAGGCTTTTATTGTTATTACTAATATTCAACTTTCAGACTAAGTGAATCCAATCCCTGTCATTCCAGAGTGACTCCCAATGCAGTCTGGACATTGCAGGAACAGCAGGTCCCAGAGCTCAGGCCCTGCATGGACACTCTTCCCTCCCCTCCMCAACCTGCCATTTCTCTCAGCAGCCACCTGGGGCTTCCACCACTCCTCTTAGAAGCTTCCCTGTTCCTCTGAAGGCAGCAACAGAGGGCACAGTTAATTTGCACAACTCCCAACTGCTTTCCTTAGGGAACCAGTTGAAAGTAGACACGAGATATTTTTCTCAACAGCAAAGAAACAAAAATAAAGCATGAAATAATTCCATAAGATTAATGATGCTCTTTGACTGTAGGCTAAGTTTAGGATGTCACCAATGAGGTTCCCTGGCCTCAAGGGAAATCTTTCCTGAAAAGCCAGAGCAAGCTTTAAACTGCCTGCAGTGCTGAGCAGCACCTGGGGCTCTGAGCGAACAGAGAGGAACAGCAGGACACCCAGTCCTGCAACTTGACAATGTCCAGCCAGTTGCTGCAAAGGAGAGGTTAGAAACTGTCCATTTGAGCAGGACGTGGGAAGGGGAGAGCCACACAGCTCCTGGGCCATCATGTGGGCATTACTGCTTTTCTGGATACCAGACCGGCCTCTGCTGCTCTACTAAAGCAGGGAAAAACCTGTGGTGCTATTTCCTGGAAAGGGGAGATTTTCTTTGCTGCTCAGAGCAACAAAGGAACACTTGGGCATCTCCAAGGAAACCCAACCCACCAGCACCAGAAGCACTGGACTCTCCTGAAGCCTTGGGCTAGCAGGAGGAGAGGACAAGGGAAATAGCCACGTCCCAGGCCTCCTCCACCAGGCCTTCAGCTCCACAACCTGACACAGCTTCAAGGGAGCTCCCTAAACCAAGAGCTCCCATGGCCCTGGGGCAGAGAGGAGACTGAGCAGAAACAGAGGACACAGGAGAGAAAGGGCAGAGATGCCAGGGTGCAGAGCAGGGTTCACAGTGCCACGAAAAAGATGCTGGAGGCTGAATAAGCAACCCAAAGGAATGAGTCAAGGCGGGCTTCCCTTTGCAGTGCCTTGGAAAGCCACATCTCAGACAGGATTCCAGGGGATGGGGTCTCCGTTCTGCAAGAGTGTCCCAGGACTCTGCAGAGAGGAGGAAGGGCAGGCAGATGGGCTGCAGGGATGTTCTCCAGCTTCATCAGTGCAGAGCAGGGAACTGCTCATGTCACAAACTGCTGCTTGACCCCAAATGCGGATCCTGCGGCATTGCACCTCATTCCAGGCTCTGCTGTGCAGCCCCCGAGAGAGCCAGGGAGCCAGGACGGCTCCAAGGTGCTGGGGAAAAGTACACGGAAAAGCACATGGACCACTTAAGGTCCAAGAGGAGGAAGAGCAGTTTGGGAAGATCCCATCCCTGACGGGAGGTGACGGCTTCCAGGAGATGGGGGAATCTCTCTGCTCTCCCCCTGGCGCTGCCATCTCCACGGCAGGGACCCACTGAGCCCCAGAGGACACACGGGGATGTGCCCCATCCCGGGGAAGTCTCCCTGCTGACGTGGGTGCAGACCCTCCTTTTCCCATGGGCACAGGAGGCCCCAGGACACACTGGCAGCCAACCCGCCCCGCGCCCCGATCTGTCCCCACACACAGGGCCCTTCTGCCCCCAGGGCCCGCGACGCCCCACGAGACACCCACAAGATGGCGCCGCCGGCGGCAGGGGAGGGCGGAGCTGCCGGCAGGGCAGGAGGCCGCAGTGTTGCCTTGGCAAGTGGGTCTGCCTAGTGACTGTGACATCACTGCTCCCACAGCACCTGATAGGGCAGCAGCAGAGCTGGGTCTGCCTAGTGACTGTGATGTCACTGCTCCCGCAGCACCTGATAGGGCAGCAGCACAGCTGGGTCTGCCTAGTGACTGTGATGTCACTGCTCCCACAGCACCTGATAGGGCAGCAGCAGGTCCCTGCCGGGCTGGGGGCTGTTGAGCTCCTCTGTGCTGAGCAGCTGCTGGGCCAGGACTGG
>NW_020456115.1:9380-10005 GCF_003342845.1 Nothoprocta perdicaria
AATTTTGGCTTTCTCTGGTCCAAGCCCATAATGGCTTGAGGAAACAGACTGTGATTAGAATAAACCTTTTGAAAAACTCACTAATCATCTTGAGTTAGGAATCRGTATGTAAAAGAAAAGGTAGAATAAATCTTGTCAAATATTGGAGAGAGTAAAATATCGGCTATTGGTTAACCATCCTAAGTATGTAATTAAAAAYATCTCAACTGTGTTTTGTATTTCATAAAGGGCAGAGATAAAGCTCTTACTTCTGCAGAGCCACGGAGCTCCTTGGATTTTGATGACTATTTTTTCCTTAGAATTTKTCGTGCRAGGTGCAAGTAGAAGAACAAACCTGTTCTGTGGCACCCTCTGGTGGTCGATATTGTCTGCTCATTTTCAAGACTAGAAATGCTCCATTCCCTTTAATTCTGCGGTCTACGTAGTCCTTTCTGAATCGCTATTTCAGGGAATTGCAAGAGAAAGTCAAGKCAGCTTTCCATGGATATGCCATTTCTGAGAGTTGAAACATATGTGTAAATGAAGAATTCCTTCACCTTAAATATCTGATACCGGTGTTTTAAAATTCACATATATTGGGCAACTTATAGCTTTTCAGGAGGCTTTATTTAGTGAGGAATGATGA
>NW_020456115.1:10410-11527 GCF_003342845.1 Nothoprocta perdicaria
GCCCTGGCCCTTGAGCTGCAGCCTTTACTGTCTTAGTGGCAACCTCCCTTCACCCTTACATTGCCACCTGCCATCCAGGACAGCAGGTCACCACTTGCAATCAAAGCCTTTTTGTGCATAAGGTCCTTTTCAACAGGATTCCTGGTGCCAGATGTTCAGCTGAGCTGCTGAAGCCAAAACACATGCAAAGCGGTGCAGCGTGTGGAGCAGCCAGGTGCACACAGAGATGCTGAAGCAGTCACAGGACTGCCTTGTATCCAGTCTTCCATTTCTCCACAAGGCTATATGGAGGCACTTGAAGAGGAGAGGGCTCCTCTGGACACACAGCCTGTGATGGGCAGTGAGGGGAAACTCAGAGAACAGGAGGAGTCACCCAATAGTAAAGGACCTGCAGGTAGGACCAGGGAGCAGAGAACCCCAGCAGGCCCCTCTCTAGCAAAGCAGGTAGCAAGAATCCTCTTTATTCAAAATCCCACAGGATTCATCATTCTTTAGCACTGCAGCCCATGCAGGTGCACCAGCCCCTTGATCTTGACATTAAGGCCCCACATCTCCACCACCTTCTGGCTYAAAGAGGCTCAGGGTTCAGGGTTGCAGCACCAAGGACAATGTTTGGCACACGTCTTTCTATTTCCCCACTGCTATTTTTAGGAAAATGAGACAGAGAATCAGAGGTGCATGTAGTCAGAGGCATCAGAGGGGATGCCAACACCTGCATCAGAGAGTCCCTGCAGCTTCAGAAGGACAGGACATTGACATATGAGTTCATGAGCTGCAGCTGCCCCTATCTTGAGGATTCCCCCCCTGAGCGAGCGGGCTGTGCACTTCATCAGGGAGAGGCCCTCCACACCCTGGACCTTCTCTCCAGCCCCAAGATCCTTCTCCTCAGACTCACATCCCTCTGCCCAGTGCCTATGTCCTRCTCAACAGC
Source organism: Nothoprocta perdicaria (assembly GCF_003342845.1). Lineage (NCBI taxonomy): Eukaryota > Metazoa > Chordata > Aves > Tinamiformes > Tinamidae > Nothoprocta > Nothoprocta perdicaria. The sequence goes on from NW_020456115.1 coordinate 11,342, forward strand.
TGCCACACTCTCCCCAGCACAATGATCCYCTGACAGCCTCTGCTCCTGAGTGCCTGGGTCCCTCTTCCCAGCAAATGGGACCCTCTTCCTTCTCCAGAAYGCCTGGTTCCTTGTCCCCAGTCCTGTGTCCCCCTTCAAAGTGCACATGTCCCTCTGGGGCTGTGTCACCCTCTCCCCAGCAATTAG
>NW_020456116.1:0-1013 GCF_003342845.1 Nothoprocta perdicaria
TGTCCCCTCATTGTCCCCGTGTCCCCATTGTCCCCTCATTGTCCCCGTGTCCGGTGCGCGCAGTGGCCGTTCCCGCTGGACCCGTTCCAGCAGCGCGCCCTGCTCAGCCTGGAGCGCGGCCACTCCGTGCTGGTGGCCGCCCCCACCTCGGCCGGCAAGACCCTGGTGGCCGAGTACGCGCTGGCGCTGGCCCGGCGCCACATGGCCAGGTAGGGCCCCCTGGGCCACCCGCTGTCACCCACTGTCACCCGTTGTGTCACCTGGGGGCACCCACTGTCACCCATTGTCACCTGGGGGCACCCATTGTCACCTGGGGGCACCTAGTGTCATGTATTGACACCTATGGGGCACCTTGGGGCGCCTATGGGGCACCTGGGGTGTTGGGGACCCTGGTGGCCGAGTACGCGCTGGCGCTGGCCCGGCGCCACATGGCCAGGTAGGGCCCCCTGGGCCACCCACTGTCACCCACTGTCACCCGCTGTCACCCACTGTCACCCACTGTCACCCATTGTGTCACCTGGGGGCACCTGGGGTCACCTTGGGTCACCTGGGTCACCTGGGTCACCTGGGGCCACCTGGGGTCACCTGGGTCACCTGGGTCACCTGGGGCCACCTGGGTCACCTGGGGTCACCTGGGTCACCTGGGGTCACCTCGGGTCACCTGGGGTCACCTGGGGTCACGTGGGGCCACCTGGGTCACCTGGGGTCACCTGGGGTCACCTGGGTCACCTGGGGCCACCTGGGTCACCTGGGGTCACCTAGTGTCACCTGGGTCACGTGGGGTCACCTGGGGTCACCTGGGGTCACCTGGGTCACCTGGGGCCACCTGGGTCACCTGGGTCACTTGGGGTCACCTGGGTCACCTGGGTCACCTGGGGTCACCTGGGTCACCTGGGTCCCCTATTGTCCTGTGTTGTCACCTATGGGGCACCTGGGGGACCCAGGGGACCCTGTGGGGGGTGCCCGGGTGTCCCCAGTGTCCCCAAGACCCCCAGGTGTCCCCAATGTCCCCA
>NW_020456116.1:3430-4317 GCF_003342845.1 Nothoprocta perdicaria
TGGGGACACCGGCGTGGCCCCAGGGTGACACTGGGTGACCCCAGGTGACCCTGGTGACCTCAGGGGACCCCGTGTGACCTTGGGGTGCCCCTGGTGACATTGGGGTGCCTCCGGGTCCCCCTCTTTGCGGCGGGGGGTGGTGTGGGAGGAGAGCCCGGTCACTGGCTCCGGGTGACACTGGGTGACACTGGGTGACCCTGGGTGACCTGGGGTGACCCCGGTGCCCCCGGTGACCCCGTGTGACCCGGGGTGCCCCCGCAGCGGGGGGTGGTGTGGGAGGAGAGCCCGGTCACTGGCTCCGGGTGACACTGGGTGACCCCGGTGACCCCGTGTGACCCCGTGTGACCCCGGTGCCCCCGGTGACCCCATGTGACCCGGGGTGCCCCCGCAGCGGGGGGTGGTGTGGGAGGAGACCCTGATCAGTGACCGGGGGTGACACTGGGTGACACTGGGTGACACTGGTGACCCCGGTGACCCCGGTGACCCCGGTGCCCCCGTGTGACCCGGGGTGCCCCCGCCCGCAGCGGGGGGTGGTGTGGGAGGAGACCCTGATCAGTGACCTGGGGTGACACTGGGTGACCTGGGGTGACCTGGGGTGCCCCCGGTGACCCCGTGTGCCCCCGGTGCCCCCGGTGCCCGCAGCGGGGGGTGGTGTGGGAGGAGACCCTCATCAGTGACCTGAGGTGACACTGGGTGACCCCGGTGACCCCGTGTGACCTGGGGTGACCCCATGTGACCCCGGTGACCCCGGTGCCCCGCCCGCAGCGGGGGGTGGTGTGGGAGGAGACCCTCATCCTGCTGCCCCCCCACGTGGGGCTGGTCCTGCTGAGCGCCACCGTCCCCAACGCGCTGGAGTTCGCCCAGTGGGTCGGGTAGGGACGGGGCAC
>NW_020456116.1:6311-8919 GCF_003342845.1 Nothoprocta perdicaria
CATGTCCCCCCCATGTCTGCCCCCCGGCTGCCCCACAGCTACTACGCGGCGGTGGAGGCCAAGAAGGAGAGCGGCCCCAAGGGCGGCCACAACTTCGGGCCCAAGCAGCCCGGCCCGGGGGGCACCAGCCCCACACAGGTGGGTCCCGACCCCCCCGGGGGGCTGTGGGGTGCTGGGGGGCGCTGGGGGGCTGTGGGGTGCTGTGGGGTGCTATGGGGCACCATGGGACTGTGGGGTGCTTTGAGGTGCTGTGGGCTGCTGTGGGGTGCTATGGGGCACCATGGGGTATGGGGCGCTGTGGGGCACTATGGGACACTGTTTGGCTATGGGGCACTGTGGGCGTGCTCTGGGGCGCTATGGGGCGCCATGGGGCACTATGGGGCACTGTGGTGCTATGGGGCACTATGGGGCGCTATGGGGCACTGTGGTGTTATGGGGATCTATGGAGCTATGGGGCGCTATGGGGCACTATGGGGCACTGTGGTGCTATGGGGCACTATGGAGCTATGGGGCACTGTGGTGCTTTGGGGCACTATGGGGCGCTATGGGGCACTATGGGGCACTGTGGTGCTTTGGGGCACTATGGGGCGCTATGGGGCACTATGGGTGCCCGATTGGGGGCACTTGGGGGTCCCCGGGGCGCCCGGTCGGGGTCCCTGGCCCCTCTCGGCTCCCACTTGGGGGTCCCCACGTCACCGCGTGTCACCAGCGGCCCCATGGGGCGTCCCCATAGCGTTGGGGGGTCCCCCTGTCCCCATGGATCGTTATGGGGCGCTGGTTTGGGGAGGTCCCTGCTCCGCGTCCCCCGCTCCTGCGACCCCCTGCGCGTGGCGGCCTTCGCTGCCCCATAGGGCCGTGTCCATAGGGACGTGTCCATGGGGAGGTCTCCGTAGGGACGTTTCCGTAGGCATGGGTCCATAGGGACGTCTCCATAGGGACGTGTCCATAGGGACGTGTCCATAGGGGTGTCTCCATAGGGATGCGTCCATAGGGATGTTTTCATAGGAACGTGTCCATAGGGATGTGTCCATGGGGACGTGTCCATAGGGAGGTCTCCGTAGGGACGTGTCAATGGGGACGTGTCCATAGAGATGTCTCCATGGGGACGTGTCCATGGGGTTGTCTCCATAGGGACGTTTCCGTAGGCATGGGTCCATAGGGACATCTCCATAGGGACGTGTCCATAGGGATGTCTCTATAAGGACGTGTCCATAGGGACGTGTCCATGGGGAGGTCTCCGTAGGGAGGTCTCCATAGGGACGTCTCCATAGGGGCGCATCCATAGGGATGTCTCTATAGGGACGTGTCCATAGGAACGTGTCTATAGGGACGTCTCCATAAGGATGGGTCCATAGGGATGTCTCCATAGGGATGTCTCCATAGGGACGTTTCCGTAGGGATGGGTCCATAGGGACATCTCCATAGGGACGTCTCCATAGGGATGTCTCCATAGGACTGTCTCTGTAGGGACGCGTCCATAGGGATGTCTCCATAGGGATGTCTCTATAGGGATGTCTCCATAGGGACGCGTCCATAGGGATGTCTTCATAGGGTCGTCTCCATAGGGACGTTTCCATAGGGACGTTTCCATAGGGACGTCTCCCCAGGGCTGTGTCCATGGGGTGTCCCCGTGTCATTGACGTCCCCGTCCCTCGTTCCAGGACGCCGGTGTCTGGAGCTCCCTGCTCCGCGACCTCCGTTCCCGGGACCTGCTCCCGGTCGTGGCCTTCACCCTGCCCCATAGGGCCGTGTCCATAGGGACGTCTCCATAGGGGTGTCTCCGTAGGGATGTCCCCGTGTCCCTGACGTCCCCGTGTCCCCGTTCCTCGCTCCAGGACGCAGGTTTATGGAGGTCGCTGCTCCGTGTGCTCCAGTCCCGGGACCTGCTCCCGGTCGTGGCCTTCACTGCCCCATAGGGATGTCCCCATAGGGCCGTGTCCATAGGGGTGTCTCCATAGGGCCGTGTCCATAGGGCCGTGTCCATAGGGATGTCCCCATAGGGCCGTGTCCATAGGGCCGTGTCCATAGGGGTGTCTCCATAGGGCCGTGTCCATAGGGATGTCCCCACGTCCCTGACGTCCCCGTGTCCCCGTTCCTCGTTCCAGGACGCCGGTCTGTGGAGGTCGCTGCTCCGTGTGCTCCAGTCCCGGGACCTGCTCCCGGTCGTGGCCTTCACTGCCCCATAGGGATGTCTCCATAGGGCCGTGTCCATAGGGATGTCCCCACGTCCCTGACGTCCCCGTATCCCCGTTCCTCGTTCCAGGACGCAGGTTTATGGAGGTCGCTGCTCCGTGTGCTCCAGTCCCGGGACCTGCTCCCGGTCGTGGCCTTCACCCTGCCCCATAGGGGTGTCCCCATAGGGCCGTGTCCATAGGGACGTGTCTATGTCATTGACGTCCCCATATCCCCATTCCTCGTTCCAGGACGCAGGTTTATGGAGGTCGCTGCTCCGTGTGCTCCAGTCCCGGGATCTCCTCCCGGTCGTGGCCTTCACGCTGTCGCGCGGCCGCTGTGACGAGCAGGCGGCCGCCCTGGGCAGCCTGGAGCTGCTGCCGGCGCCCGAGCGGAGCCGCGTGCGGAGCTTCCTGCTCCGGAGCCTGCAGCGGCT
>NW_020456116.1:10006-13877 GCF_003342845.1 Nothoprocta perdicaria
CACTGGGGACACTGGGGACATTGGGGACACTGGGGACACGGAGCCGCGTGCGGAGCTTCCTGCTCCGGAGCCTGCAGCGATTGAAGGGATCCGACCGGAACCTGCCCCAGGTGGGATACTGGGGATACTGGGGACACTGGGTACACTGGGGACACTGGGGATACTGGGGACACTGGGGACACTGGGAGACACTGGGGGGACTGGGGACACTGGGGACATGGGGGTCACGGCCATAGAGGACATCAGGGGCCCCCCTGTCTCTCTCCATGGGTCTCTAAGGGCCATGAGGGACATGGGGGTCTCCGTGGGTCCCCATGGGGCTCTGTGGGGCTCTATAGGTCCCCATGGGGCTCTATGGGTGCCTATGGGGCTCTATGGGGCTCTATGAGGCTCCAATGGGCTCTATGGATCTATGGGGCTCTACAGGTCCCCATGGGGCTCTATGGGTCTCCATGGGACTCAGTGGGTCTCTATGGGTTTCTAGGGGTCTCTATAGGTCTCTATAGATTCCTACGTATCCCCATGGGTCCCCATGGGTCGCCATGGGGCTCTATGGGGCTCTATGAGGCTCCATGGGTCCCCATGGGTCTCTATGGGTGCCTATGGGGCTCTATGGGGCTCTATGAGGCTCCAATGGGCTCTATGGATCTATGGGGCTCTACAGGTCCCCATGGGACTCTATGGATCTCTCTGAGTCTCCATGGGGCTCCGTGGGTCTCTATGGGGCTCTATGGGGCTCTATGGGTCCCCGTGGGTCCGGCGCCCCCCGCGCTGACCCCCGTTGCCCCCCAGGTGCTGCAGGTGTCGGAGCTGCTGCAAAGGGGCATCGGGGTCCATCACAGCGGGGTGCTGCCCATCCTCAAGGAGGTCGTGGAGATGCTCTTCAGCCAGGGCCTCGTCAAGGTAGCGCCGCCCCACGGCCGCCCCACGGCCGCCCCACGGCTGCCCCATGGCTGCCCCATGGCTGCCCCATGGCTGCCCTATGGCTGCCCTATGGCTGCCCCATAGCTGCCCCATAGCTGCCCCACGGCCGCCCCACGGCCGCCCCATGGCTGCCCTATGGCTGCCCTATAGCCGCCCCACGGCCGCCCCACGGCCGCCCCACGCCTGCCCCACGCCTGCCCCATGGCCACCCCATGGCTGCCCTATGGCTGCCCCATGGCTGCCCCATGGCCGCCCCATGGCTGCCCTATGGCTGCCCCATAGCTGCCCCACGGCCGCCCCACAGCCGCCCCACGGCTGCCCCACGCCTGCCCCATGGCCGCCCCATGGCTGCCCTATGGCTGCCCCATGGCTGCCCTATGGCTGCCCTATGGCCGCCCCACGGCCGCCCCACAGCCGCCCCATGGCCGCCCCATGGCTGCCCCATAGCTGCCCCATAGCTGCCCCATGGCCGCCCCACGGCCGCCCCATGGCTGCCCCATGGCTGCCCTATGGCTGCCCCATAGCTGCCCCATAGCTGCCCCACGGCCGCCCCACGCCTGCCCCACGCCTGCCCCACGCCTGCCCCATGGCTGCCCTATGGCTGCCCTATGGCTGCCCCATAGCTGCCCCATAGCTGCCCCACGGCCGCCCTATGGCTGCCCCATAGCTGCCCCATAGCTGCCCCACGGCCGCCCCACGGCTGCCCCACGGCTGCCCCACGGCCGCCCCATGGCTGCCCTATGGCTGCCCCATGGCTGCCCTATGGCCGCCCCACGGCCGCCCCACAGCCGCCCCACGGCCGCCCCATGGCTACCCTATGGCTGCCCTATGGCCGCCCCACGGCCGCCCCACGGCCGCCCCACGCCTGCCCCATGGCCGCCCCATGGCTGCCCCATAGCTGCCCCATAGCTGCCCCATGGCCACCCCATGGCCGCCCCATGGCTGCCCCATAGCTGCCCCATAGCTGCCCCATGGCCACCCCACGGCCGCCCCATGGCTGCCCCATGGCTGCCCTATGGCTGCCCCATAGCTGCCCCACGGCCACCCCATGGCTGCCCTATGGCTGCCCCACAGCTGCCCCATGGCTGCCCTATGAGTCCCCTATAGGTGCCGTATAGCTGCCCCATAGCTACCCCATGGCCGCCCCATGGATGCCCTATGGCTGCCCAATAGGTGCCCCATAGTTGCCCCACGGCTGCCCTATGACTGCCCCATACCTGCCCCATGGCTGCCCCATAGCAACCCTATAGGTGCCCCATGGCTGCCCCATAGCTGCCCTACGACTGCTCCATAGCAGCCCTGTAGGTGCCCCATAGCTACCCTATAGTTGCCCTATAGCTGCCCCATACCTGCCCCATACCTGCCCCATGGCTACCCAATACCTGCCCCATAGCCACGCCACAGCTGCCCCATAGCCGCCCCATGGCTGCCCCCCGGCTGCCCCCCAGGTGCTCTTCGCCACCGAGACCTTCGCCATGGGGGTGAACATGCCGGCGCGCACCGTCGCCTTCGACTCCATCCGCAAGCACGACGGCAGCGGCTGGCGCGACCTGCTGCCCGGTGAGCGCCGGGGGCGGCTATGGGGCGGCTATGGGGCGGCTATGGGGCACTGTGGGGCGGCTATGGGGCGGCTATGGGGCACTGTGGGGCAGCTGTGGGGCAATGTGAGGTGGCTATGGGGCAGTGTGGGGTGGCTATAGAGTGGTGGGCGGCGGCTATGGGGTGTCTCTATGGGGCGCTGTGGGGCGCTATGGGTCTCTATGGGGCACTGTGGGGTGCTGTGGGGCGCTATGGGGCGCTGTGGGTCGCAGGCGAGTACGTGCAGATGAGCGGCCGCGCCGGGCTGGCTATGAGGTCACTATGGGGCGCTATGGGGTGTCTCTAGGGGTCTCTATGGGGCACTGTGGGGTGCTGTGGGGCGCTATGGGGCGCTGTGGGTCGCAGGCGAGTACGTGCAGATGAGCGGCCGCGCTGGGCTGGCTATGGGGTCACTATGGGGCGCTATGGGGTGTCTCTAGGGGTCTCTGTGGGGTGTCTGTGGGGCGCTATGGGGTGCTATGGGGCGCTATGGGGTGTCTCTATGGGTCTCTATGGGTCTCTATGGGGCGCTATGGGGCGCTGTGGGGCGCTGTGGGTCGCAGGCGAGTATGTGCAGATGAGCGGCCGCGCCGGGCTGGCTATGGGGTCAGTATGGGGTGCTATGGGGTGTCTCTATGGGTCTCTATGGGGCGCTATGGGGTGTCTCTATGGGTCTCTATGGGGCGCTATGGGGCGCTGTGGGGCGCTGTGGGGCGCTATGGGGCGCTGTGGGTCGCAGGCGAGTACGTGCAGATGAGCGGCCGCGCCGGGCGCCGCGGTCTCGACGCCACCGGCACCGTCATCATCCTCTGCAAGGGGCCGGTGCCCGACATGGCCGACCTGCACCGCATGCTCATGGTGGGTGTCACCCGGCACCGCTGTCACCCTGTCACCCGTGTCACCCGGTGTCACCCTGTGTCACTCGCTGTCACCCGGTGTCACCCGTGTCACCCGTCACCCGGCACCGCTGTCGCCCTGTCACCCGTGTCACCGGTGTCACCCATGTCATCCATGTCACCCGCTGTCACCCGTGTCACCCGTGTCACCTGTTGTCACCCGGTGTCACCTGTCACCTGTCACCCAGCACCCAGTGTCACCCGCGGTGTCACCCATTGTCCCCATTGTCCCCATTGTCCCCATTGTCCCCATGTCCCCACTGTCCCCAATGTCCCCCATTGTCCCCATTGTCCCCACATTGTCCCCGTGTCCCCATTGTCTCCGTGTCCCCCCATTGTCCCCATTGTCCCCATTGCTCCCCATTGTCCCCATGTCCCCCCATTGTCCCCATGTCCCCACTGTCCCGGTGCCGCAGGGCCGCCCGGCCCCGCTCTGCTCCCAGTTCCGTCTCTCCCATTGTCCCCATTGTCCC
>NW_020456117.1:0-1369 GCF_003342845.1 Nothoprocta perdicaria
TGGGAAATGGCCTGACATTGATCCAAGCATCCTCTGCAGCCAAAGACACTTGGGAGGACTTTTCAGGTGCCATGATGTGGATCCAGCTGTCTCTGTCCTCACCATCATGCCGATGTGGAGTCACCCTGTGTCCTCACAGCCGCACACCCTGCAGAGCAGCATGGCCAGCCTGGGCCCTGCAGGGAGCACAGGGGACGGGTGCAGGAATGACCAGGCCAACACAGACACACTGACCTGGGGAAAGGCTCTCTGGGGAGCAGGGACATGTGCAGACAAGAGCAAAGGAGCAGTGCGGTGCTTGTGGGGGTATCCATGCAAAGCTGTTCCTGCGTGTGTCAGCTCGTGGCAGGCTGCTCTGCCACTGGAGAGCTCTGAGGAGCCCCAGGGCCAGGACTCTTGGGCCGTCCTGGGGAGAGGGGCTGTCCAGGGGGGCTGCAGGCAGCCAGGGTTATGGATCTGCTGCTCATGAGAGTAGTGGGGAAGCACATGGCCATCCTCGCTGCAGGCAGGACCAGGGAGCAGAGAACCTCAACAGGTTCCTCTCTGGCAAACCAGGAAGGAGGAATCCTCTTTATTCCAAATCCCACAGGATTCATCCTTCTTTAGCAGTGCAGCCCATGGAGGTGCTGCAGCCTCTTGATCTTGACATTAAGGCCCCACATCTCCACCACATTCTGCCTCACAGAGACTCAGGGTTCGGGGCTACAGCATCGAGGATAATCTTTGGCCCACATCCTTTTATATCCCCCCTGCTAGTTTTAGGAAAATGAGACAGAACTTTTTGAAGTGTTTGGCTCATTGATCTCCTAGAGTCATGGAGCTTTTTTATTGACATACCTTCCACTTCAGAACCCTCCCCTGAAAGCAGCACCACTGAGTCAATCTAGACAGCAGGGGCAATGGCCACCACTTTCTTGGCGAGCCCTGGCCTGGGCACGGGGCCATCGCCCATCTCCTCGCTCCTCCCCAGGCTGCCCAGGCTGCCCTCGGGGAGGCTGCGAAGCTCCTGCTCCGCAGGCAGCTGCATAAGATGGTTGATACAGAGCAGAGCTCCTGCCTTGACAGCTGCCTGGTGAGGAGGTCGCGGCAGTGCCAGGCCCGGCCTGGAGGTGCTGGCCCTGTGCCAGTGCAGCAGCACCTCTCCTGGTAGTCAGCCCTGTCCCAGAGATACCAGCTCCTGTCCTGGGGCTGCCAGTCTCCATCCCATCTGTCCTAGACCCTTGTCCCACAAGGGACAGCACTTGCATTGGTGGTACTTGCCCCTGCCCTAGTGGTGCCACCCACTGTCTCTTCTGTGCCCACATTCCTCCCAGCAGTGACAACACAGCTGTTTCACACCCTGTCCCTGTTTTGCCTGGGCCTGTTGTGG
>NW_020456117.1:2775-4896 GCF_003342845.1 Nothoprocta perdicaria
CCTGCTCATAGGGCATCCTCAGCACAGCTCTGAAGATCTGCACGTAGGACACCACAATGAAAATGAAACAACCAAAGAATAAACAGACACTAAATCCAAGAAGCCCAGCTTCCCTGAGGTAGGAGTGTGAGCAGGAGAGCTTGAGGATCTGGGGGATCTCACAGAAGAACTGGAATTTGTTTGTTGCATTTCATAAAGGGCAGAGGTARAATTCTTACTTCTGCAAACTCACAGTCCTCCTTGGATTCTGATGACTGTTTTCCCTAGAATTTGCTGTGCCAGGTGGAAGTAGAAGAACAAACCTATTCTGTGGCTCCCTCTGGTGGTCGATATTGTGTGCTTATTTGAAGACTAGAAACGCTCCTCTGGTTTTAATGTTGAGGTCAATGTAGTCCTTCCTGAATCACTTCATTGTGCAGAATTGCAAGAGAAAGTCAAGGCAGTCTTCTATAGCTGTGCATTTTCTGAGAGGTGAAACGTATGCATAAATGAAGAACTTCTTCACCATCAACTTTCTGTCAATGATGTTTTAAAATACACATTTATTGGGCAACTTAGAGCTTACTAGAGGGCTGTATTTGTTGTGGCACAATAAATACAGAGGCAAGAGTCTGTGTGGTGCTAGAGTGCATGCAGCCAAATCAGTAGAGGGCAGATCTCTAAAAARASTTGAATTTAGTTATTTTTTTCAAAATTGCTGTGAGCTTTCTCTAAAAGTGATGTGCATAGAAAGCATGTACATGCACATGCACTTTTATTTTAGCAGTTATACTTTGCTCTGTGGCATTTGGTGAGGTGCTGTGTAGCCTGCTTAAGGAGCATTACCCTCATTTGCTGTTATGAGTTCCTGTTTAAGGCTGAGAGAGTGGCCTGTTCAGCCTGAAGAAAAGGCACCTGAGGGGGGATCTGCTCAGAGTGTATAACTACCTCAAGAGATAGAGGGAGGAGGATGGGGCTGGCCTCTTTTTGGTGGTGGCCACTGACAGAACTAGAGGAACCAGCCACAAATTGAAGCACCAAACGCTCTGCASGAACTTGAGGAAAAAATTCTTAACAGTGAGGGTGACAGAGCACTGGAACAGGTTGCCAAGAGAGACTGTGAAGCCTCCTTCTGTGGAGATCTTCAAAACCCACCTGGATGCCACCCTGTGCCACAAGCTCTAGGTGACCCTGCTGGAGSGGGRGGATTGGAGTAGATGATCTCTAGAGGACCCTTCCAACTTTAAACATTCTGTGATTTTGTGATTGTAATCTGTGTTGGTGCCTGGAGTAATTCCCGGCTGGATGCAGGACCCTGCACTTGTCCTTGTTGAATCTCCTGAGGTTCCTCTCTGCCCAACTCTCCAGCCTGCCCAGATCTCTCTGAAAGGCCGCACAGCCCTCTGGARTGTCGGCCACTCCACGCAGTATGGTATCAGCTCCAAAGTTGCTCAGACTGCACTCCTTGCCCTCGTCCAAGTCATGGATGAACAAGTTGAACAGCCCTTGGCCCAGGGTTGATCCCTGGGGGACACCACTGGCCACAGGCCTCCAACTGGACTCTATTTGTCACCACCCTCAGAGCTCTGCCATCCAGGCAGCCGTTAACCTACCCTATCATCCACTCAGCTAACCCGGCACTTCCAGAGCATCCCCATGAGAAGGTTATGGGAGATGGTCACGATCCACATGAGGAGAGGAGCTTCCTTCATGAAAGGAAGAGGTAGAGTGGGCGAGGAAGAAGCATGAAGGGGAGAAAGGGGTCAGGGCACAGGCAGAGGGGAGGTGGATGAGGATTATGCGTGGARTGGGGGAAGGTGGCAAGGAAAACGGATAGGTGGAGCAGGCAAGGAAGAAGCCAGGAAGTGAGGAAGGGGGAGAGGAAAAGGGAGAGGTGGAATGGGTGAGGAAGAAGCAAGGAGGAAGGAAAGGGAAAAAAAAAACCCTAAAACTAGGCCCAACCCAACCTCTGTCTAAGCCTCACCCTAACCACAACCCTAAGATTCACCCCTAACTCTAAACCTATACTCTAGTCTTAACTCCAACCCTAACGGTTACCTTAACCCTAAACTCTAACTGGACAATGCAAGCATCTGTCTTGGCCCTGCAGCCTATTTCTATATCACTGAATCAGATAACTGC
>NW_020456117.1:6221-11654 GCF_003342845.1 Nothoprocta perdicaria
GCTGTGAGCACATTTCAGAGGGCACTTTTCAAAAGGAAAGGCAAGACAGGCATTGCCTGAAAGAGAAGCCAAGAAGGTGGTGCGTAGTATTTCCTTCCACTTGGTAAGAGTGAAATGGAAATGGAACTTTCAGCTTTGGGCAACAGACTGAGATTCGTTAAGAGTTTCAAGRAGCAGCCAGAGAATTTGTTARGGACTTCTGAATGTCCCCTCCCCCATCCCTTATTCCATGGACAGCACCAGCTTCTCCTGSGCTGCTGCATCAGGGTTTATCTGACCTGCTCCTTAGAACCTGCACACATGGGAAAGCCACCAGACAGTCCCCTGCTCATGGGAGGTTTCTGCAGGGAGAACAGAGMTGAGTTGTGAGGGTGGTTGTCCTTCATCTGAGTGAGGTGCAAGGGCAGCACAGTGAGGGGCAAGGCTCATTGATGAAGCAGGTCCCATTACAAAGTCATGGCAAGTCCTTTATTTTCTGCTGGGATGTACAAGGGTTCATGCTGAGAGCAACTGAAATGCCAATGATTTCTGTCCCATCAAAGAATGCTCCCACATTGAGGAGGCACCTTTTTGTGTTCATGTGTGCACCATCATATTAATAAACACCTTTATTTAACAACAGACTCCTCCACTGATCCTCTTGCACAGAAGACTTTATTTCCAAATGTTGGAGAGCCCTGCCTGACAAGGGTGGACATCATCTCCTGCAGGTTGTGTGCATCAAAGCTACTCCTTCTCTCTGCCGTGTCTGGAATAAGAGAACGGTAAAATGACATGAGGAGAAAGTCTACTTTTAGGCATCCAGATGTCTGGAATGGGTAAGGTCAATCCTTATTTACATTTGACTGTTTTTCTCCCTTTCTGCAGTGGGATCTGGTGTGACAGATTCAGATAGAAATATCAGCGTTGAGGAAGGCAAGATTGATGGGGACGAAGACCACATAAAGCTCTTCTCCTTCAGACAAATCTAGTGTGAGTGCTTCGCAGGGTTCCTGAGAAACTGAAAGGGCTGGGGCCACATAAGCCCACTCTAACATTTACTTTCTTTCCTTTCTTGGACAGAACTCCTGTGCCCCAAGGGAACAAATGTCCAACAACAGCTCCTTCAAAGAGTTCCTGCTCCTGACATTCGCAGACACACGGGAGCTGCAGCTCTTGCACTTCTCACTCTTCCTGGGCATCTACCTGGCTGCCCTCATAGGCAATGGCCTCGTCATCACAGCCATAGCCTGCGACCACCACCTCCACACCTCCATGTACTTCTTCCTCCTCAACCTCTCCCTCCTGGACCTTGGCTCCATCTCCACCACTGTCCCCAAATCCATGACCAATTCCCTCTGGGACACCAGGACCATTTCTTACTCTGGATGTGCTGCCCAGGTCTTCCTGGTAACATTCTTGTGTTCAGCAGAATTTTCTCTCCTCACAGTCATGGCCTATGACCGCTTTGTGGCCATCTGCAGATCCCTGCACTATGGGAGCCTCCTGGGCAGCAGAGCTTGTGTCCAAATGGCAGCAGCWGCCTGGGCCAGTGGTTTCATCAATGCTCTCCTGCACACTGGGAACACATTTTCCATTCCACTGTGTGAAGGCAATGAGGTGGATCAGTTCTTCTGTGAGATCCCCCAGATCCTCAAGCTCTCCTGCTCAGATTCTTCCTTAAGGGAAGTTGGACTTCTTGTGCTTAGTTTTTCTTTATTGTATGCATGTTTCCTTTTCATTGTGGTGTCCTATGTGCAGATCTTCAGAGCTGTGCTGAGGATGCCCTCTGAGCAGGGCCGCCACAAAGCCTTTTCCAYGTGCCTCCCACACCTGGCTGTGGTCTCCCTCTTTGTCAGCACCACCATGTTTGCCTACCTGAAACCTCCCTCCATYTCTTCCCCAGCTCTGGATCTGGTGCTCTCTGTTCTTTACTCAGTGGTGCCTCCAACASTKAACCCCCTCATCTACAGCATGAGGAACAAGGATCTCAAGAATTCACTGAAGAAATTAGTTTAGCTGGTGCTAAAAATAAGCTCCATTCCCATCATAACAAGTACTTTCTAATGTATTTCAGATAATTTATTTTTGGGGAGAGGGAGGCATTCTCTCTGTGTTTATAATCATTATTTTACGTAAGTGTTTGAATTCATCCTACTTTGCCAGAGTTGTGTACTCAGTCTGTGTAATTGCCATACCTGCTCTAAATATCTGTCCTTGTGTCCCTGCATCAGTTTTGGCTTCACTTGAATAAAAAGGGATTTCATCAGGGTAGTGCTTGAAGGTTTGCTATCTTACCGAATCTGGGGTTCATAATGTGCTCAAGGACTTTCACCCTCAAAGAATGTATTGCTCTTCTGGGGCTCTCCAGGGGCTCCAGGAAAAAGTCTCATAGATGATGTGTTAAGAAATGATGCATGGATTCAGTTCTCCTTGGTGGGTACTCAGAGCTCCTACAGGTGGTGAATGGTCAAGCCGCATCTCCCATGTGACAGGGCTGAAGATGGATATGGAGCCTCCAGGACAGCACAGGGCATCTCCAAAGGCTCCATGTTTGGAGGAGTGAATGGAGCTTCAGAAACGCAAGGGGAKCCAACCAAAGGGAAAGGGCAAAAGCACAGACTGTCCAGGCTAGAGAGAGCTCTGCAGTCCCACAAGAGGCAGTGGGGVCCCAGGAGGCCCAGGGTAGGGAGCCTGCAGAGTCAGTCAGGTCACCTTCAATGTCAGTGTTTGGCTGCCGGGGCAGCTCCTTCTTGCGGGTCTCGGTGCCTGTAGCAAGAGGAGCAGTCAGCCCTGCCCAGCCTCCCTCCCAGCTCAAACGTCGGGGACGGCTGTGCACCAACTCCAACGTGGTACAAGGCTGGGGCCCTGCATGGCTTGTGGGGGACAGGGCAGTGAGGGCTGTCATGGGACCATTTCAGAAGGACATTCCCCAGTGCTGAACACCCWGCCCWGGGTGCTGTCTGCACAGTGGAGCYRCGGAGCCRTGTGCGGGTGCAGGAATGGGCACAGGTGGAAGCCCCCATGTTCTGCTTGGGAGAAGGGAAACTGTCAGGAGCCCTCCCAGCCCTGCCCCACCAGCCCCAGTGACGGCCAGCTCTGCTGCTGCACCCACCATTTCTCCTTACTGAACTCAACCACGTCCCCAAGCTGCTCCCTRCAGCTGGCTGCAAGGACGCACATGGGGCTTGGCCATTCCTGCTCCTCCCAAGCCAATTCTTGAAGGAAATGTTGGAAGAAGAGGCCTGGTGCCATGATCCTGGCACTGCACTGCCTGTGGCCCTGCCAACTGAGCTTTGCCCTGCAGAGAATTATTCTTGAGACAGGTACTTGCGAACAAGCAGCTGGCCCTGTTTATGGGAGCCCATGAAGGACAGGCCCTCTTGGTGGACAGGGAGGTCTCAGGCTCCCCTCACTCTCTTGGGGAGGAGTTGGTCGCTTGGAGGACTGCAGGGAGGATGGAGCTGAGTCCTCCTGTGGTTTGGGAGGTGAAGGTGCTGACATGGGCTGTGGACCAGGGCACTGCCGCCTCCTAGGCCCCGTCATGGCTCCTGGGACCTCAGTGCAGGAGCAAGACAGTCCTGTAGAACATCTATCCCCACAAGGTGGGAGCCATCGCAGGGAGGATGTGTTCACATGGGGTGCCCTTGGAGCCACAGACTTGTTCACATTGCTTAAAGGAGGCTGTACCCACCTCCTCACCCTGCTTGCGGGCTTGGRAACTGCCATTGTGGTCTCACCCATGTCCTCTATGAGCTCGCACTCAAGCCCTAGCCCTCATGGTCAAAGAGCTCCACACATCTGAGCTSCCTGTTTCCACCAAGGGCAGCCCCTGTCTCAT
The DNA here is from genome assembly GCF_003342845.1 of Nothoprocta perdicaria. Lineage (NCBI taxonomy): Eukaryota > Metazoa > Chordata > Aves > Tinamiformes > Tinamidae > Nothoprocta > Nothoprocta perdicaria. The sequence goes on from NW_020456117.1 coordinate 10,042, forward strand.
CTTCCTCCGCTCTCTCCTGAATATTTCATACCCTGCCACTGGGGCTGTAGAATCATGAGGCAGATTCCATCACATCGCATCTATTCTAGCAATAATGCCTCCATCAGATGTGCACCTTCATCTGCTCTCCCTGCCCCAGGCTTTATGCATTGGCCATGTTTCAGTTGCTCAGCCTCTGCTGTGGCCCAGAGAAAACACTGGTGACGGTGAAAGTGGTTATACCAAGGGCCTAGCATCTCAGTGTCAAAATACRTAAAGGAAGGTGGTTCCTTGTAAACTGTGGATCTCACTGAAGGCAACTTTGATTTGACAACAGTTRGGGAGTGCATTTTATCTTTTGGGAGACACAATCAAAACTGTCTCTTTGTTTGAAAYTTAAGACATCTCCTTCTGTGTTTCTTTGCACCTAGTTCAGGTGGGAATTGGTGCACATGAGCTGTAACATTCAGTTACTGCCTGGAGTGGAAAAAAGCTCCATTTTAAGCAGAGTCCCCAGTTGCTGATGAGGGACCTGGCAGGGCCTTGGAGCTGGGTGGGAAGGTTCTACATACAGGTGTCCCCTCAAAAACAGGGCTACATGTCCAGGCTTGACTGCGAAACACTCTAGAAGTAGAGAATCTGAGCATGCCTTCTTCTRAAATGAAAGCAAGAATAAAGGAAATTTTAAAAGCAGTGACCTCTGTTTCTCAGGTCTTCTGTGAAAGCTGCCTAGCTGCAGTACACTCCTTTCCAATTAGTCACACAAGTTGATGAAACTGAAGAGAATTATGGCAAAAGGCCTGGCTCCTGAGGCCTTTTTGCTTTGTATTGACTACTCAACTGTATTTGGTGCTGAAGCCAAGTACCTCCAAAGCTCACAGGAGGCTGAAGGAACTTCTCTTCCCTAACTAAGAAGTTAAAGTCAGAAGCAAATCCCAAGTTTCTTGGAGGGTTAATGAGTCCYGCTGTGATTCCTTCCCAAGCAAAGCCTTCCTAGGAGCTGTTTAGAGCAGAAAGCTGGATGCTCTGACCACAGGGAGGCAAAGGCAACGTGCAGGTGCCTCTGATGCCAAGTTAACCCTTCATGTGTGTTATCAAGCAGATGGCCAAGCACAGGTGCCCAGTCCCTGGATGGGGGGGATCCTTTCCACCGGCTTTGCCCTGGGCTCTTAGTGGTGGCAGTGTCCCAGGGCAGGACACTGATACAAGATACCTTGTGTCCTTGAGGGAAAGCAGGCAAGGAGGTYCCTTTGGCTGCATGAAGTTTATTCTCTTTGGCCTCARTGAGAGGGCACCAGCCATGGCCAAGAGGATAAAGTTCTTTTGGAGGTCTTCAGCCATGGCAGTGCCCTCCGCTGTGTCCTCTTCAGATTACTCTGCATATTCCCAGTCCTACACATGTTTCCCTGCAACTTGTAGATAACCAAGCTGCTTTCCTACCTTGCCCTCACCCCAGCATCTCTTCATCTTCACCAGCAGCATCTCAGTGCTCCTGGCTGTTCTCTCAAACAGAAAGGCCTGTGCTGATCTCCGATCCCCTCTGCATGACCTGCAGGACTTGATGTAGTCCTATTTCTGTTTGAAATATATCCATGTTCACAGGGAAACTGAAGGTTTTCCTTAAGATCAACAAC
>NW_020456117.1:12153-14255 GCF_003342845.1 Nothoprocta perdicaria
TTTCCCCAGGTGCACCTGGATTTTAAGCTCTACCTTCTGCTTCCTCCATGGTGGAGCATCCCTATTTTGTGAGGCTCCACTCTCTGCCCTCCCCTGGGTTGYGGAGGTCTCCTGAGCTCTCGTTGGGATCTCCTGGAGATTCCCCTCCAGAAGGATGGAGGGCAACTCCCATCCGCACTGTCACCTGTGGGACAGCCTGGTGCAGGTGATTCTAAAACCATTTCCCATCTCTGTTGGCACTGGTCACTGAGAGATGAACTCGCATGTGCTGCCCTTGGTCCCTAGGACATCATACAGATCAAACATCCTCGGAGCTCGTCCACTGGATCCCATGGAGCTCACAGGCAGAACACCAAGACTCCTTTCTGTGCARTTCTTTCAGATGAATCTTGGAAGAAAGATCACACTTGAGGCAAATCACAGGGGAGATGCTCTTTTATTACAGGAAATGTTTTTGGGGAGGCCAGGTTTGACATGAGGGTGCCCAGGGCCTGGTCCTGCCTGAGAGCACARAAATGCACCAGGAAGTACCATGTTCCAAGAGCCCTTAGGGCAAATATACACCAGACAGCTCAGCAGGACAGTGTGGAAATGAGAAGAGCCTCAGAAAGAGAAAGTCCTGCTGCTACCGCTGGACATGTTGCCAGGAAAGCAGCAGCCCCCATTGAAGGAGGTAGCAAGGAAATGCCTGTGGTGTCAGTGTGGGGATGGCCCTGAGCAGCAGAGATCTGTCCCCACAGGCTGCATCCAGACTGTCTTCCCCTTCAGTGATGCCTTCACTGTGAGCGTTGGAGCAGTGTAGAGGGAAGGGACCATGTAGCTGTGACCCCCATGCGGGAACATGTGAAATCACACCCAGAGTGCAGTTAGGGGAGCTGGGGTCTCTGAATGAATCAGTCCCCTGTCTCAACTCATCTGAGCCTGACTCTGTGCCCCTCAGCTTCCTTGGAGTCAGTGCTGAAAGAGACACTCCACAAGGAAACTCTCCTCACTGCATGGGGAGAATCTGAGGTTGCTCAGACCAGTGGGCTCAGCGTTTCCCCCCTCTTTGCTGGTGAAGGGGGAAGCCTGGTATCCTGCTTCGACATGGTCCCTGTGGCAGAGACAAAAGAGAGATTCCTGTGGAGAAATGGCATGAAACATAATATTAGCTTTCCTTTATATGAATGTAAGAGAACAAAAGAAGAATAAATGAACAACAAATATCYTTGWGGTCTAATCCCCTGGGACAGCTATCGTTGCTGGCATTAGACAAACTGAATATGTTTCCTCAGGGCAATCTTGAGCTCCTCATTCCTTAGGCTGTAGATGAGGGGGTTCAGTGTTGGAGGCACCAGAGAGTACAGACCAGCCACCACCATATCTAGAACAGGGGAGGATATGGACTGGGACTTCAGGTAAGCAAAAGTGCCAGTGCTGATAAAGAGGGAGACCACGACCAGGTGCGGGAGACACATGGAGAAGGCTTTGTGGCAGCCCTGCTCAGAGGGGATCCTCAGTACAACACCRAAGATCTTCACGTAGGACACCACAATGAAAATGAAACAGCCAAAGAATAAACAAAGACTAACCACACTAAGTCCAACTCTTCTCAAGTAAGAGTGTGAGCAGGAGAGCTTGAGGATCTGGGGGATCTCACAGAAGAACTGATCCACCTCATTGTCTTGGCAGAGCAGAATGGAAAATGTGTTCCCAGTGTGTAGGAGAGCATTGAGAAAGCCACTGGCCCAGGCAGCTGCTGCCATTTGGACACAAGATCTTCTGCCCAGGAGGCTCCCATAGTGCAGGGGTCTGCAGATGGCCACAAAGCGGTCATAGGCCRTCACTGTGAGGAGGGCATACTCAGACRACAGCAAAAAGGAGTAACTTAAGGCCTGGGCAGTACATCCCAAGTGGGAAATGGCCCTGGAGTCCCAGAGGGAATTGGTCATGCATTTGGGGACAGTGGTGGAGATGGATGCAAGGTCGAGGAGGGAGAGGTTGAGGAGGAAGAAGTACATGGGGGTGTGGAGGCAGTGGTCACAGGCTATGGATGTGATGATGAGGCCGTTGCCCACGAGGGCAGCCAGGTAGATGCCCAGGAAGAGGGAGAAGTGCAAGAG
>NW_020456118.1:0-1206 GCF_003342845.1 Nothoprocta perdicaria
TTTCGGGGCGCCCCGCGGGTGTTTCGGGGCGCCGCGCGGGTGTATCTGGGGGCGCCTCGCGGGTGTTTCGGGGCGCCCCGCGGGTGTTTTCGGGGGTGCCCCGCGGGTGTTTTCGGGGCGCCCCGCGGGTGTTTCGGGGCGCCCCGCGGGTGTTTTCAGGGCGCCCCGCAGGTGTTTCGGGGGTGCCCCGCAGGTGTTTCGGGGCTGCCCCGCGGGTGTTTCGGGGGCGCCCCGCGGGTGTATCTGGGGGTGCCCCGCGGGTGTTTTCGGGGCGCCCCGCGGGTGTTTCGGGGCGCCCCGCGGGTGTTTCGGGGCGCCCCGCGGGTGTTTCGGGGCGCCGCGCCCCTACCCCTTGGTGAGGCGGATGATGTCCCCGGGCTGGATGAGGTTGCCCACGTCGTCCCACACGGAGATGTTGATGCTGCCCGTCTTGTCGGCCACCTTGCACGTCCGCACCTCGTGCCCGTCCTTGGTCTTGGTCACCCGCCCTGCGCCGGGGGGGGGGGGCGGCACCGGGGGGGGTCCCGTGAGCGGCGGCCCCGGGGGGGCCCCCGGTGTCCCCCGCGCCCCCCCACCTGTCTCCAGCACGATGAAGATGAGGTTGAGGTTCTTCAGCCCCGGCTTGATGTCCTTGACGAAGGTCTCGGCGCTCATGGCGCCGCCGCGGGGCCCTCGGCGGGACCCCCGCGCGGCCACCGGCACCGGCGCGGCTCCTGCGGCGCGGGCACGGCCGTGGCGCGGGAACGGCGAGCGGGAACCGGGAAGGGGTCCCGGGAATGGGGAAGGGGTCCCGGGGAGCGGGAAGGGGTCCCGGGGATGGGGAAGGGGTCCCGGGAATGGGGTCCAAGGAACGGGGAAGGGGTCCCGGGGAAGGGGGTCCCGGGGAGTGGGAACAGGATCCTGGGAACGGGGAAGGGGTCCCGGGGAGCGGGAAGGGGTCCCGGGGAGCGGGAAGGGGTCCCAGGAACGGGAAAGGAGGTTCTGGGGAGCGGGACCGGGTCCCGGGGCTGGGGAAGGGGGCCCCGGTAATGGGGAAGGGGTCCCGGGAACGGGGAAAGAGGTTCTGGGGACCGGAAAAGGGATACAGAGATTGAAAAGGGGATGTGGGATGAGGATGCGGGGAGCGGGAACGGCCCCGGGAACGGGGAAGGGGCCCCGGGAACGGGGAAGGGGTCCCGGGAACGGGCCCCGTGCAGGGACCTGCGG
>NW_020456118.1:1746-5106 GCF_003342845.1 Nothoprocta perdicaria
GCTGCCCCGAGCGGCCCTGAAACCGAGCCCGGCCTTCCGGAGCGGGCTCCCGGCCGCGCCCGAGCGGGCCTCGGGGCCAGGAACCCCGCGGCTCGGCTCGGAGGCGGCGTTTGGGGGGAAAAAAACGGGATTCGGGTCGGAGGCGGCGTTTGGGGGAAGAATCCCGGGATTCGGGTCGGAGGCGGCGTTTGGGGGAAGAATCCCGGGATTCGGGTCGGAGGCGCCGTTTGGGGGAAGAATCCCGGGATTCGGGTCGGAGGCGGCGTTTGGGGGAAGAATCCCGGGATTCGGGTCGGAGGCGCCGTTTGGGGAGGCTGTTTTTTTGAAGGCTGCGGCTTTAGCTGCTGGGTAGAAATTGCTTTTTTCCCCCAAAACGGGCCGTTCTCATAGCGCGATCTCGCCCAGAGCCGCTGCCGGCCCCCTAAAATCCTAAAACGTCCAAAAACCCTGGGAAAACGCAACTTTTTAGCCGTCTTTTACGACGCAGGGTGAGTTTGGGTGCTTGGAAGACGGGGCGAGCGCGGAGCCGGGCTGCGGAGATGGGGCCCGGGGCCCTCCGGGTGCTCCCCGGCATTCCGCTTTGGGGAAAATCCCGGGGAATTTGGGGTTCCCGGCAGAGAGCAGCAGCGTCTCGTGGCGAAGGCCGAGGATCCGGGGGGAAATCCGGGATTTCGAGCGTGGCTGAGGGGCAGCGAGCAGCTCCGCGTGTGTTGCTTTTTACCAAACTTGTACTTTTTTTCTTTCCTTTTCTCTTATCCCTTTGTCCCTCGTGAGCAGGTCTCGTCGGCCCCCCGGCTCCTTGGCGGCGGCAGCCGGCGGAGAAGGGGACGTTCCCGGCCGCGCGAGGAGGGAAGGGGGAAGATGGGCGCCGGGGAGCGGCTCCCTGCAAAGAGCAGCCCGCGCCCGGCCCCTTGCTGCCCGCGGAGCAAATCTGCCCCGAAAGGTAAATCGGGACCCGTTCAAACTGCCCGTTTTTCACCTCTTGTGGCGTTTTGGGGCGGTTTGCGCTCTGTTGAGGGCTCCGGCAGGCTGCTGGGCTCTCGCTCCGGAGGAGCCTTTTCCTGCACGTGAAACGAGCCGGGAAATAGCAGAATCCTCCTTAAATTTCCCCGCGGGACACGCCAAAGGGGCTTGGAAGCTGCTCCGAGCTGAGGCCGGCAATGCCGGCTCCCTCTCCGTGGTCCTGCCCCGTATTCCCGGGCGGCCCAGTGCCGTTTGCCAGGAGCCCGGCGCTGCCCCCATCCGTGTGCCCCGCTGGGGATGGTGCTTTGGGAGCCGGGAGCCCTTTCCTGGTGCTTCCCGATGCCGGCCCTGCTTAACGAGCCGCCTAACGAGGCTTCCCGATGCCGAGGTGGAAAAGATTTGTCTCCTCTTGAGGCTTTCTGTTTTCCGGAGCCCTTCCCGCACGTTCTTGCCCCGGTCCCGAGGGCTCCGCTCCCCTTTCCCTCCTCTACCTCGCCGTGCTGCGAAGGCTCTCGGAACAACCCCTATCCGGGCGCCCAGGTTCTGGCCCGGAGCCTCTCGGCGCTGCGGCCGTTCCGGGCCGGATCTGGCACCCGCGGCAGATTCCCGGCTGGATTGCGAGACGCCGGGAGCTGTTCTTGCAGCCGGGAGAGACAGAATTCCGGCATTGTGGAAACGCGGCCATGGGGGAGGATGGTGCAAGTTTGCAGCAAAAAGGACCCGAATATCCTCATGATCCTGCCCACGTCCTGCCGGTTTCCCGTAGGGATGAGGGCTCCGAGGTTCCTGAGAGAGGCTGGGGAATCCGAGCGGTCGGGATGGCGGTGGTGCCCGTTATCTGCCCGCGGGCCGGGAAGCGCGGCCGGAACGCCGCGCGTCTCGCTCCGGGTGCTGGAAGGGACCTTTGGGGACGGGAAGGGCCCCGTCGCCGCTGGCCCGCGGGGGCTCGGGGAAGAGCCGGCCTCGGATCCGGCCCGGGAGCGCTGCTCCCGCTGCTCCCATGGGGAGCTGCCGCTCGGCTTCCCGCCGGCACCGGCCCTGCTTTTGCCGTAGGAAAAACGCTGGGAATGGGGGGGCTGCCGTGGAGCCGCCCGCCTTGCTCCCGGCTGCTCCGTTGCCTCCCACGGCATTCCAACCCGGCTCCCGGCGCAGCTCCCCGTCCGGGAAAGGTGGGAAAACCTCCCAGGCCCCATTCCCCAAGGATTCGGCAAGCCGAGCTTCTTCACCCCGTCCCTTGGCCGACAAATCGGCACGTTGAGCACGGCGCGGACCTCGCGGTTTCCTGCTCTTATACCAATGGGAACGAGGGTTTAGCCTTTCCTTCCCTCTCCTTTTGATCCTTGTTTTGTCTCCGCTTGCTAAGGCCAAAGCTTCCTTTTATTTCAAAGGAAAGGAAGAAAACTGCCCTAAAAAAGCCCCTTTCCCAACTGTATTTGGGGCTTTTTGGAATGGAAAGTTCTGCCCTTTGTTGAGCAGAAAGACCCTGCGTTAAAAACGTGAAACACAAAACTATATTAAAAAAAAACACTATAAAAAACAGGAAACTTTATAAAAAATCAAAAGCCATAGGTGCTGCTGGGGACAAAACCATCACTTTGCTGTTTTCTCCCTAAATTGCTCCAGATTGGCACCGGCTTCACGGCCGTGCGCGGGGGCGATCAGAGGCGTCCTGTTAGCGCGGCGCCCGCTCCGGGTGTCATTAGTGCGGCGCTTAATTAGAGCCGGGGGTTAATTAGCGCCCCGCGAGCAGCGGCCCTGGCGAAGCTGCTCTGTTTTGTCGCCGCCTTTCCCGCGGGACCGCGTGCAGAAGCCGACGGGAGGCAGGTGGATCCGATCTGCGCGGCGGCCCCGCGGGGCTTTGGTCACCTCGGGGTCCCTGGGGTGTCCCGAGGCGGGGTTGGGGTGTCCCGGGGTGCATCCTCGTGGCGCCGGGCTCTGCTCCGTTGGGAATTTGGGGCGGTTCCGCCGGCCGTGACCCGGAGCGGGGACCCGAAAGCCGAGGTGATGTTTGGAAGGGCCAAGAGCACCCGACACAGGCACCTGTAAACGGGGTGTTCCCGGGCTGGGAAGGCCCCGGGAATGCCGGAGAGGAGGGAAATCCCAAGCGGGTGTCCCCAGAGCCACCGGGGGGAGCAGCCTCCCGCATCCCGCTTGTTTCCTCTTCCTTCCCTCCCTCTTCCTTGCTTTCCGCTCCCAGCGTTGTGTCTGTGGGCTCATCCCGCTGCTGGAGTTAGGGACGAGGATGAAGAGCACCCTGCTGCGGAACAGCTTCCCTCCCCGCCTGGCAACGCTTCCATGCGAAAGGATGGGAAGAGGGGCCCTCTCCCTGCCGGAGAGCCGCGCAGAGCGCGAGGCTTCCGGCACGGGCTAATTGCGCTCCGGGCAATTAGTTCGTTT
>NW_020456118.1:6376-13864 GCF_003342845.1 Nothoprocta perdicaria
CCCATGTCACCTGCAGGGTGGGGGTCCCTGAGCCCCCTCGCCCATGTCACCTGCAGGGTGGGGGTCCCTGAGCCCCCTCGCCCGTGTCACCTGTGGTGGAGGACGGGGCACCCCGAGCAGCTCTGCAGCTGCAGAATCGGGCAGAGGAACCTCGTGGGGTGCAACAAGGACAAGGGCGGGAATAACGGCGGGCACCAGCCCAGATGAGGGGTGAGCTGCTGGGGGCAGCTCCACAGAGGGACCTGGGGGGCCTGGGGACACCAAGGGGACCGTGGGGCAGCAGGGCCTGGTGGCCGAGGAGGCCGATGGGCTCCCGGCTGCATCGGGAGGACGTTGGCAGCAGGACAGGGAGGGGATCGTGATCCTGCCCCTGTGCTCAGCCCTGGGGAGCCCAACCGTGGAGCACGGGGGGCAGCTCTGGGCTCCCCAGGACCAGGGGGCCGCGGAGCTGCTGGAGGGGCCGGCGGGGATGAGGAGGGCCCGGGCGAGCGGGGCCTGAGCAGCCTGGGGAGAGGAGGGTGAGGGGGGACCTGGTCAGTGCGCCCAAGCACCGAGGGGAGGACGCGGAGAAACGGGGCCAGAGCCCTCTGGGCGGTGGCCAGGGACAGGGCGAGGGGCGGTGGGGACAAGCACAGAAGGCCAGGCGGCTCCACGTCCACGTGAGGAGGAGCTTCCTTGGTGTGAGGGTGCCCGAGCCTGGCACAGGYTGCGCAGGGAGGCTCCTGCCCTGCGGCTCTTCCCAAAGGCGCCGGGATGCGCCCGGGTGCCCCGTGCTCCGCGTGTCCCTGCTGGAGCAGGGGCTGCGCTGGGTGCTCCCTAGGGGTCCCCCCCAACCTCAGCCATCCTGGGGTGCTGTTCAGGAGGTGCCGCCCTACGTGGGGCTTCCTGCCCCCGGGCACAGCCCTGGGAATGTCCCGCAGCGCTGGGAATGTCCCGGCGGAGCCACGGCCACGCGCTGCCTTCCCTGCCCCTCTGCATAGATCCAGCCTTCCCTTGAACCAAAGTAGCTTGAAATAGCAGCGAGCTAGACCAAAAAGAGCGCCTGGGAGGAGTTGGATGGCCTCATGATGAGCAGAACGAATAAATAAATGTGGGAACGTGACCTGGATTGTCGCGGAAAATAGAGGGCAAGTTGCTGGCTGCTTAAGCACATGTATTTAAATCCCATTTTGAGGAAGTGCCACCTCAAAGTCCCCCCGTTGCCAGGTTTCCTGCGGAGCCTGCAGGAGCTGCGGAGTCGGGAAGCGGCCTGGGGCGGGATTGGCGCCCGCGGGGGCTGCAGGGCCTGGGGAGGGTCCCCCCGCCGGCGGGGAGGCCCTTGCTGCTCCCGCGGGATTGCGGAACAGCCCGAGCGATCCGCTGCTCCGAGCAGCGCCCTCGCGCACAGTCACCCCAGAGGCCCAGCGCCGTCCTGCCTGCACGGGAATGTCCCGGGAAGGGCGATTCCAGAGCCGCCCAGGGCCCCGGGCCCGCTCCCGCGCCCTGTCACTGACCCACGCGTTCCAGCGTGGTCCCCTCCGGAGCCCGACGTGTCCCCCGGCCTCCCCTGGGTGCTGCTCTGCTGCCAGGTCCTGCAGCGGCCGCCGCGCAACGCAGCCCGCAACACGTCCGACATCACACGATCCCAGGATGGCTGAGGTTGGGGGGGATCCCTAGGGAGCACCCAGTGCAGCCCCTGCTCCAGCAGGGACACCCGGAGCACGGGGCACCCAGTCCATCCCGGCGGGTTTGGGGATCTCCAGAGCAGGAGCCTCCCTGGGCAGCCTGTGCCAGGGCTCGGGCACCCTCACACCAAACAAGTTCCTCCTCACATGGACATGGAGCTGCCTGGGTCGCAGTTTGTCCCCATTGCCCCTTGTCCTGTCCCTGGCCACCACTGAGAAGAGCTTGGCCCCTTCCTCCCTCCATTCCCCCTCCAGGAACTTGTCCGTGCTGACCAGATCCCCTCTCGGCCTCCTCTCCTCCAGGCTGCTCAGGCCCCGCTCGCTCAGTCCCTCCTCGGACAACAGAGGCTCCAGGCCCTGCCCCATCCCTGTCGCTCGGCGCTGGCCCCTCCAGCAGCTCCGCGGCCCCCTGGTCCTGGGGAGCCCAGAGCTGCCCCCCGTGCTCCACGGTTGGGCTCCCCAGGGCTGAGCACAGGGGCAGGATCACGATCCCCTCCCTGTCCTGCTGCCAACGTCCTCCCGATGCAGCCGGGAGCCCATCGGCCTCCTCGGCCACCAGGCCCTGCTGCCCCACGGTCCCCTTGGTGTCCCCAGGCCCCCCAGGTGCCTCCGTGGAGCTGCCCCCAGCAGCTCACCCCTCATCTGGGCTGGTGCCCGCCGTTATTCCCGCCCGGGGCAGGACCCTGCCTTTGTGCAGGAGGGAAAAGCCCCGCGCTGTCCGAAGCCCCGGCCCGTTCCCCCGCCCCAGCTTGCGTTCCAGCGGGAGCTCCAGCTCCAGAACAGGGCCCAGCTGGGTAAATAACTGGGCAGCAAGTTGTGTGCTGGGTAAATATCGGGCAGCAAGTTGTGTGCTGGGTTAATAGCGGGCAGCAAGTGCTCTGCCTTGGACAAACGTTGCAGTGCCGCATCCTGATCCGCCTCGGCCCTTCAGGGCCGGCGCTGCCCACGGCGCCAGCACTGCCCACGGCACCGGCGTCTCCACGAGGCACCCCAGGCCCGCACGGAGGCTGGCGCCTTAGAGGGGCCGCTTGGCACCCGGGGCACGGGGTGGCGGCGCCAGGGCCTCGCGGGGCGGCGGGAAGGTGCCGGGCGGTGATGGCACGTGTGTCCCCGTCCCACACGTCATCGTGCCCGCGCCGCTGTCCCCCCGCAGGCCCCGCACTGCGAGCACGCCTTCTGCAATGCCTGCATCACGCAGTGGTTCTCGCAGCAGCAGACGTGCCCCGTGGACCGCAGCGTGGTGACGGTCGCCCACCTGCGCCCCGTGCCGCGCATCATGCGGAACATGCTCTCCAAGCTGCAGATCACCTGCGACAACGCTGTGTTCGGCTGCACGGCCGTCGTGCGCCTCGACAACCTCATGTCTCACCTCAACGACTGCGAGCACAATCCCAAGCGGCCCGTGACGTGCGAGCAGGGCTGCGGGTGAGCGGGGCCGGCGCGCGGCTCCTCCCGGCCTGCGGGCGCGGGAATGGGGCTGCTCCAGCCTCGCCCGCTCCGGTGTCCCTCCCGGTGGCGCTTCGTGACATCCAGCTGGCCGGGCTGCACCGTTGGCCTTGGGAACGATCCCATCTGCCGGGCCTGGGAACGATCCCGCCGGCTGGAGGGGAATGGAGGTTGGATCGCGCTCGCGGGCCGGGTGATGGGGCCTGAGCTGGAGCCCGGGCCGCTTCCATAGGGAAATGATCCCGTCTGTCCCCCTCGGGGTGGCCCCTGTGCCCAGCACCTGCGCTCCCCTGGCTCCGGGCGGCTCCCGGGACGCTCTCCGGCCGGTGCCGGCGGCCGCGCCGGGCGCGTGACCCGCCCTGATGCGGGCCCTCCGCTGTCCTTGCCCCGCTCCGCAGCTTGGAGATGCCCAAGGACGAGCTGCCCAGCCACAACTGCATCAAGCACCTGCGGTCCGTGGTGCAGCAGCAGCAGACGCGCATCGCGGAGCTGGAGAAGACGTCGGCGGAGCACAAGCACCAGCTGGCCGAGCAGGTAGCGCCGCGGGGCCGGTGGGGCGGCGGGCAGCGGCGGGGCCGCGCGGGGCTGCGCGCGGCGGCCTCCCCTGCGCTCGCGCCGCAGCCTCCCGCGCCCTGCAGAAGCGGGACATCCAGCTGCTCAAGGCCTACATGCGAGCGATCCGCAGCGTGAACCCCAACCTGCAGAACCTGGAGGAGACCATCGAGTACAACGAGATCCTGGAGTGAGTCGGGGCCGCGGGCGCAGGGCACCGCGGGCGCAGCGGCCTCCGCTGCCTTTTACGCCGCTCCCCACATCCCCTTTGCTAGGGAAGCTGCCCGCTCCCTTCCGCCTCCCGACATTCCCGGAGTGGCTGAGGTTGGGAGGGAGCCTGGAGATCCCGGAACCCCAGAATGATTCTGGGATCTGAGTGATATGAATGACAGGTCGTCTGGTGCAAGCCCCTGCTCCAGCAGGGATACCGGGAGCACCGCTGGGCACAGGGTGGCACCTGGAGCACAGGGCACAGGGGGACAGCTACAGCGTGGGGCACAGGGTGACACCTGGAGCACATGGCATAGGGTGAAACCTAGAGCATGGGGCACAGGGTGACACCTAGAGCACATGGCACCTAGGGCACAGGGTGGCACCTGGAGCACAGGGCACAGGATGGCACCTAGGGCACAGGGTGGCACCCGCAGCACGGGGCACACCGTTTCGTCCGGGTGGCTTTGGACGATGTCCAGAGCAGGGGACCCCCGAGCCTCCCCGGGCAGCCCGTCCAGGGCTTGGCCACCATCCCAGCAGGGCTGCAGCGGCAGAATTCCCGGCGGATCCTCCGTGCCGGGCGCCGTGCCGGGGCCCGCCGGCTCACGGCGCCCGCGTCTCCCCGCGCAGGTGGGTGAACTCGCTGCAGCCGGCGCGCGTCACGCGCTGGGGCGGCATGATCTCCACGCCGGACGCGGTGCTGCAGGCCGTCATCAAGCGCTCGCTCGTGGAGAGCGGCTGCCCCGCGTCCATCGTCAACGAGCTCATCGAGAACGCGCACGAGCGCAACTGGCCGCAGGGGCTGGCCACGCTGGAGACGCGCCAGATGAACCGGCGCTACTACGAGAACTACGTGGCCAAGCGCATCCCCGGCAAGCAGGCCGTGGTGGTGATGGCCTGCGAGAACCAGCACATGGGCGAGGACATGGTGCTGGAGCCGGGACTCGTCATGATCTTCGCCCACGGCGTGGAGGAGATTTGAGGGGCCGGCACGTGGGGAGCGGGGCGCCGGCGGCGGGGCTGTGGTGGGGCGCCCCCCCCCCGCTTGTTTTAAAGCACCCGCCTCGCACCGGGGAGCGGGGGGGGGTGCCCCCCCCCCCCCCCCCCCCCCCCCGCCGGGTTTTTAGGGCATTATTGTTATTCCCTCGCTTCCCGCTCGGCACTGCTAATGGTCTCTGCTAAATGACTGCTGGAAACGCGGGCGCCGGCGCAGCCCGTGCCCCTCCGGCCTCGCGCGGGGCCAGAGGGGCAGGAGGCGCCAGGCCTGCGCCGGAGCCGCCGCCGACCACGGCCGGATCTGGAGCAAGATCCGGAGCCRGGTCCGGAGGCACATCCGGAGCCTGACCCAGCTCCCACACACCCGGACTGCGAGCAGCCGGAGCCCCGGCGCCTCCTGTGTCCAGCGTCGGATCCTGCCCAGGCCTCTCTCCCGCTCCGGACTTTTCCTGCCTGCAGCTCCCAAGGTTTCTTGGAGCCTCCCTCGCGGTTCCGTACGGATCAGCTGCCGGAGGAGCGAGGGCAGAGCCCGGAGCAGCCGGCGGCACTGCGGGGACGGAGCCGGGGCCCTCGCGGTGTGCAGGGGGGACTCGGCGCCGGAGGCCGCGGCCCCTGGTCCCCCGTGCCAGCAGAGCGCCCTGGTCCCGCGCTCCGCCGCGGTGCTCCCGCCCGGAGCCCCGGGAAGCCGCGCGCTGTCCCGCGTGCCCGGGGGCCCGGCCAAGCGCTCCCGCCGTCGCCGTTGTTGCTTTTCAGACACTTGTGATTGTGCTTCTGTATTTCCTGCCTTTTTTCCTTTTTTCCCCCTATCTTTTGGCCTCCTTTGTTAGTATATCCCCCGTTCCGTTCGATTCCCGAAGCAGCGCGGACGGGCGCCTCGGCAGCCGCTTCCCTGTCCTCGTGGGCGTTTAATTTATTGGCAGTCGCGGGGTTGTTCTGCACGCGGCGCCCCGGACACCGGCGTCCTCAATAAAGTGCGTCTGGATGCTCCGCGCGGGGCCTCCTTGCGGAGGGGGGGACGGGTTTGGAGAGGGGGGGCGGCCGGATGCCCTGTGGGATCCCCCATCCCTGCGCTCGTCCCCATCCGCATCTGTCCCTGCCAGGACAGAGGGGACGTGGGTGAAGTGGGGGGGACACGGGAAAGGGGACCCCCCCCAGCCCAATGCTGCTCTGTGCTGCGGCCCCAGCACCCAAACGGGAGCAGCCGCCCCAAAAGGGGCTCAGAACGCGCCTAAAAGGGACTGTGCCCCCCACCCCCCCGAGGCAAGAGTTGGGCATGTATTTTTCTGCAAAAAACGGAAAATCGTGTCTGCCGGTGAGGGGGCGTCACGGGCGTTTCCCGCCCCGCGGCGCCGCCGCCAAAACAAACGCGCGTCACGGACAGGATTCGAACCTGTGCGGGGAAACCCCATTGGATTTCGAGTCCAACGCCTTAACCACTCGGCCACCGTGACTCCCGCGCCGAGCTGCGCCGCGCCCCGCCTAGAGCGGCCGGGCTGCGGAACCGACTGGGCTGGGGCTGCCGAACCGACCGGCCCGGGCTGCCGAACCGACCGGGCTGGGGCTGCAGAACCGACCGGGCTGGGGCTGCGGAACCGACCGGGCTGGAGCTGTGGAACCGACCGGGCTGGGGCTGTAGAACCGACCGACCGGGCTGCCGACCCGACCGGGCTGGGGCTGCGGAACCGACCGGGCTGGAGCTGTGGAACCGACCGGGCTGGGGCTGTAGAACCGACCGGCCCGGGCTGCCGAACCGACCGGGCTGGAGCTGTGGAACCGACCGGGCTGGGGCTGCCGACCCGACCGGGCTGGAGCTGTGGAACCGACCGGCCCGGGGCTGCCGAACCGATCGGGCTGGGGCTGCGGAACCGACCGGGCTGGGGCTGCCGAACAGCCCCGCCTAGAGCAGCCGAACCAACCGGGCTGCCGAACCGCCCCGCGCGCCGCCTCGCCCCCCGCGCCCTTCCACCCGAACCGGCAGCGGCCCTGGGCTCGCTGCTCCGCTCGGCACCGGCAGCGGCACCCGGGCCGCTGCCCCCTCCCGGTACCGACAGGGCAGGGCGGGCTCTGCTCCGCGCTCGCCGGTACCGGTAGGAGGCGCTGCAGCAGCGGCTGCCGCCGGTACCGGCAGGGGYATCTATGGTCTCTCTCTCCCTGGTGCCGGCAGGAGGCGCCCGGCCCTGTTCTCCCCGGTACCGGCAGTGCCGGAGCGGCGCTCTGCTCCCGGCCGGTTCCGGTAGGAGGCGCTGTAGGGGTCGGCACGGCTCCCCTGGTACCGGCAGGAGGCGCTGCGGGCTTATCTTCTCCGGTACCACCAGGGGGCGCGCGGTGCCGGTTCCCCCCGGTACCACCAGGGGGCGCGGTGCCGGTTCCCCCCGGTACCACCAGGGGGCGCGCGGTGCCGGTTCCCGCCGGTACCACCAGGGGGCGCGGCGCCGGTTCCCGCCGGTACCACCAGGGGGCGCGGCGCCGGTTCCCCCCGGTGCCACCAGGGGGCGCGGTGCCGGTTCCTCCGGTACCACCAGGGGGCGCGGTGCCGGTTCCCCCCGGTACCACCAGGGGGCGCGGCGCCGGTTCCCCCCGGTGCCACCAGGGGGCGCGGTGCCGGTTCCCCCCGGTG
>NW_020456119.1:0-8369 GCF_003342845.1 Nothoprocta perdicaria
CCTTGTTGAACCTCATGAGGTTCCTCTCTGCCCAATCTCCAGCCTGTCCAGGTCCCTCTGGATGGCAGCACAGCCCTCCGGGGTGTCGGCCACCCCACCCAGCTTGGTGTCATCTGCAAACTTGCTCAGGGTGCACTCTGTGCYCTTGTCCAAGTCATTGATGAACAAATTGAACAGCACTGGGCCCAGCACTGACCCCTGGGGGACACCACTGGCCACAGGCCTCCAAATGGACTCGGCTGTGGACTCGGACATGGGTCCAGTGTCTGCGCCTGTTCCAGAGAGGAGGATGGGTGTCCCAGGGAAGGGGACAGGCCTGGAGATGCCAACACCTGTACCAGTGGGTCCCTACAGCTGCAGAAGGACAGGACACTCGCCTACGAATGCGAGAGCTGTAGTCACCCCTACCTCAAGGATCTCGCCATGCGCGTGGGCTGGGCACTTCATCAGGGAGAGCCCCCGCTCTCCCTAGACCCTCTCCAGGGCCTGACTATCCCTTTCCTTCCTCCCCTCACAGGTCTGCAGCTTGTGCATAGACCCCAGACCAGCAGGGGAATCCCAGAGCCCAAGTCACAAATGCTGAACTGAGAAAATCCCCTTTTGTTAGTGAGAAGGCAGCTCTGGCACTGATAGACCTATTGATGGAAGACCTCAGGGTTAGACAAGGCTAACAACTCTGGAGAAATCCCACATGCAGCTCTTGGTCTCTTAAAGGGAGCATTGTCCCATTACGAGGTTTTGCCCTGGAACTCATAGAGAAGACTGTTCAGAAGGCCCTTCTGAGGTGCAATTTCCTAGGCACGTTCTTGACATCAGCTTTAGAAGAAAAAGTCCACTGTGTAGAGTCTATTTTATTACAGAGGCCCATGAGCGCTCTGATCCTAATACAACATTCAATACAATTCAAGCTACAATGTAAGAACCAACAGTCTTGGTAAAAGCGGAATGAATGCAAGTATATGTGTAGCAATATGATAGCAATTTATGCTACTAAAAAAAGCCATAATTAAAACAACAGGAAGGAACAATGCTTAGTCCAGACGGRAGTCATTTGTGGAGAGAGATGGAAATGTTACBACGACTGCTGAAAAATGTCCATGAAATCAGCTTCTTCAGGCCAGTCTTGAGSTCMTTATTCCTCATGCTGTAGATGAGGGGGTTCAGTGCTGGAGGCACCACCGAATATAGAACAGCCATCACTAGATCCAGTATTGGGGAAGAGATGGAGGGGGGCTTCAGATAGGCAAAAAATGCAGTGCTGATAAAGAGGGAGACCACGGCCAGGTGCGGGAGGCACATGGAAAAGGCTTTGTGCTGGCCCTGGTCAGAGGGCATCCTCAGCACAGCTYKRAAGATCTGCACGTAGGACACCACAATGAAAATGAAACAACCAAAGACTATACAGGCAGTAAACATAGTAACCCCAACTTCCCTGAGGTAGGAGTGTGAGCAGGAGAGCTTGAGGATCTGGGGGATCTCACAGAAGAACTGCTCCACCTCATTACCCTGGCACAGTGGACTGGAAAATGTGTTCCCAGTGTGCAGGAGAGCATTGAGAAAACCAGTGGCCCAGGCAGCTGCTGCCATTTGGACACAAGCTCTGCTGCCCAGGAGGSTCCCATAGTGCAGGGGTCTGCRGATGGCCACAAAGCGATCATAGGCCATGACTGTGAGGAGGGAAAACTCCCCTCCTAAGAAGAAGACAAACAAGAAGACCTGGGCAGCACATACCAAGAAGGAAATGGCCCTGGTGTCCCAGAGGGAGTTGKCCATGGATTTGGGGACAGTGGTRGAGATGCAGCCAAGGTCAAAGACTGAGAGGTTGAGGAGGAAGAAGTACATAGGCGTGTGGAGGTGGTGGTCACAGGCTATGGCTGTGATGATGAGGCCGTTGCCCACGAGGGCAGCCAGGTAGATGGCCAGGAAGAGCGAGAAGTGCAAGAGCTGCAGCTCCCGSCTGTCTGCGAATGCCAGGAGGAGGAACTCATTGAAGGAGCTGCTGTTGGATGTTTTGCTCTCTCCGGGCATTTAGGGCTGTGCAAAGAGGAAAAGATGGGACTAGTCAGAAGAGACCTTTTTTACCAAATTTATTTCTCTTTCTCACACTCTCTTTCGCCTATGTGGACACACATGTAGACGCACACACTTTTTCCTTCTTGTCCAGACCTTAGCTGAGCTCCCTGTCTGGAGCTCCAGCTCATAATGGCTGAGTGTACCATGAGCAGCTGGGACCTCTGCCCATGGGCTCCAGAGAAGTAAGTCCTGCTATAATAGCTACAGTCACTTATGAGGCATTTTGACCACGAAAGCAATTACTTCTATTTTAGGAGAACCCTTTTTTTTTTTTTTTTTTTCCGCTCTCCAGGCACTCATTTCACTGCTCTCCATGTGAAGATTACTGAGATGCTAGAGACAAATGCTTTCTCGGTGTCCTAGCACATTGCCAGTACATTGGTTTCGCTGTGGTCCCATTCCAAGATGCTGTGAGTGGCATCTCTCTAGCTTTGTCACACTCTAGAGCACCAATGTCTGTGCTCATACTGGTCTCCACTTGCAACACGCAGCTCTCCAAACTCACCTCTCTTTCTCTGCTCTGATGTTCCAATAGTGATGCAGAGAGTGCAACACAGCTCCGATGATCAGAACAAGCACCCGGTATGATGGTTCTGGTAGGGACAGATAACTCAGGACACAGCTTCTACACAAAGGCACACAGTGTTTAGCCCAACTGCTCACATACAGCCACCCCCAGCAGTAGTTCCATTTCCCWGGCACCTCTGTGGCTTCTGCATGGCACATTCAGCCATCACAAATGTCCTAAGGAAGAGCTGTGCCCAACTGMAGGACAACACWCATCCYAGCAGCAGAGCCCAKCAGGGCCAAGGATGTTACAGGTGGCACCTCCTCAAAAGATCATCAGCACCTTTCCCTGACCCACAGACTGGGCTGCTTTGAGCCCCAAGGGCAAGAAGGGATCCTCGTCCTCTCCCTCCATTGGGAGGCACCTCTGCAGCAGGAACCAAGGTTCTAGGTCAGAGTCTGATGCTGCAAATTAACTCCCCAGAAAGCCCAAGAAGAGGAAGAAGGGCAGCCCAGCCTGGGAGGGAAACAAGCAGCAACACCTTGATGCTTCTGCCTGGGCTGGCAAAGGCAGCAGCAGAGAGGCACACTGTGGAAGGCCTTCCCTAACCCAACTATGCACAGCAGCTCCTGCAYGGAGACATCACAAGGCGGGTTGTTCCCAGCTCCTTTGCCTTGGTTTAGGAAATGGACAGCTGGCGGAAGAGCTCCGCTTCTCCTCTTTTGGGGCTCTGGCTGCCAAAAAGGGACCTTGTGTCCTCCATCCCATGGCCTGCTGAGCACAGGGTCTGCTGGGTGCCAGAGGAAGGGTGAAGGGCGCTTGTGGAGGGAAAAGTGTCTGCTCTACAGGGGCAGGCAAAGAACTTCCTGCACCCCAACCTTGCATGAGGTTTGGGCAGCAGGTTCCTCTTGCCTTACATCTCTGCTGCTTGGAGATGTCCTTGATGAGGGCTCTATCCCTGTCCCCACCACAGACCCCTGMMCCCTTGCTGGGCATWSWGCTYWGCCAYAGAGAAAGCAGCAAAGGGCAGGAAGAACCTGGGGACATCTCCCTGTTTKCAGGTGCTACAGACCACCTCAGAGAGTCTCTGGAAACAGTGTCAAGGGGGTATTGGTGCTGTGTGCAGGCCGAGAGTTGCTGAAGGCACTTGATGAGGTTCCTGGCAAACYTCTCCAACATTCACAGTGGTGACAAAGAGAGCATGCCCCTTTCTTAAACCTCTCCACTGCATTTCTATCCCCACCATGCAGACACAAGTCTACAGGAGTGGAAAACTCCACTCTCAAAATGCCCTCCTGGTGAACTAGAGCTGTGGGCAGCCCTGACCCACGCAGCAGCCTCTCAGCACCAACAGGAACCTGCCCTGCAAGGGGACGACCCTCTCACCCAGAGCTTCTCCCCACAGTGTCCTGGGGAGCTCCCGCACAGGCTGAGTGCTGACCTGCACAGGCAGCACAGTCACTGCCCCGGGCACACAGCACCACTGGGTGCAGGGACACGGCTTTGGATTAGAGCTCAGGCAGGACACTGTGCACACGCGAGCTTCACATCCCTGCAGCTTCCATGGTGAAACTAGGAGGATGCCCTGTGCCTGTGAGAGTGTGGTAGGAATCCCTGCTCTGAAGCATCTCCTCCTCTGCACTGCTCGAGTCAGGAGAGGGAGCCTGAAAAAAGGTATAATTTCCCCCAAGACAGGGCTTGGTTGAGCACACCCTCYAGCAAAGTCAGTAGTGAAGTCCTGTAACCAGACACTCACCGTGTCAAGGGCTGGGAAGATTCCTCCCACCTCGAGCTCTCTGTGCTCCCGCTCCACACTGCCCTTCACCTCTCGCTGCCTTCTCTCCTCTGCTGTGCGCAGCAGCAGGCAGTGCCCGCAGCCCTGCTGCTCTTGGCACAGCAGCTGAAGTCCTGCACACAGTGTCTCTGGGCAGGGCTCACAGGTTGCCACGAGCTGCCTCCRTCCCAGGAGTCTGGCCCCGCTCAGGAGCGGAGGCCCAGCTGAACTCACCAATTGCCCTGTCACTTGTGTTCCCTCCACCTGGGAAATGGGCACGAAGGAAACTAAAAGAATCACACCTGTGGTCCTGTCCTAATGAGTAGAGAAAGATGGATTTCAAAATTGCAGTCTATTTCCTCAGAGGATGACTATCTTCACAAGTTAGAAATGTCCCACTCTGCAAGGCCCTACTTAGGAAGACCCTAATAGGCAGGACACTCAGAAAGGGGAAAGCAGGGGCTCATGCATTCAGATGAGTCAATCTGGGCATTCCATGCTGGTTCACAAGCCCCTGCTCTGGGATGGCTTTCTCATTCCTCCTGTCACCTCCACAAACACACAGAAGGTGGGATGCTGCTCACTCACGCAGAAGTGTGCAGAGCACTGACATGTGCATGGGAGCTCCTTCTCTAAGCTCCTCTTGTAATCACTGGTGATGGAAGGATGCGAGTCAGTGGACAACACCCAAACACCTGCTTGAAGAGACAGAGGAGATGCCACAAAGGTGCGTCTGTTTACTTGCTCCAATGGAACAAATTTGATACCCATATCCTTATGGAGCTTCAAGAGAAGGCCATGTGGGGAACATCCACACTCATCTCAAATGACCCCTTCCACTAATACAGGAGCAACCTGCAGTATAAAGCAGAGACCCAGGCAGATCATTACAGTGTACAATGCTAATATAATTCAGTGCAGTTTTCTGATTTGGTGACATAGGCTGCAGGGCCAAGACAGATGCCTGCGTTGTCTAGCATACCCAAATGTCTCCTCCAGGACACACAACATGGGATCTATGGGAAGCCATGTCCCTTTGGAGTCGTTTTAGGCTAAAATCTCACAAGGTGTCTCCAAGGGTAGAATGTACCACGGGGTGGGCTGTGAATGAAGTTTCACAAAATCAAGTGGAGTCACCCAATTGTGAAGTGCAAATGCAATGAATGTCCAGGCGAGGGAGAGCTCTGCACTCCCACAGGTGGCCGAGGGGACCCTGCAGGCACAGAAAACGGTGCCTGCACAATCATTCCTGTCACCTTCAGTGTCATGGGCTGGTTTTGGGGCAAACTCAAACATATCCTGAGCCATCTGAAAAGCCCAGTGATTGCTCAGATCTTTGTCCATGGCCACAGACCCCTTGGAAGGGTTGTCAGGTGCAGTGGTGCCTGTCCAGCTGGGTCTGCAATCACCATGGACAGTGTGGGGTCCCCTTGGTACCCTATAGGGCAACAGGCAATTGCTCTACAGAGCAGCAGCAGATACCCGGGGCCCTGCTGCCAGGTGGACCAGCCCCAATGTCCCCAGCTGCAGAAAGACGCTTGGGGGACCAAGGATACACCTGGAGAAGAGGAAAGGAGCAGTAGTGCTTGACAGAGGGGCTGGTAAGGGGGTCCGCAGGCAGCCTCAGCACTGGGAATCTCCTGGACAGTGAAACAGGGGGCACCGAGTGTCACTGATGCCCTGGGGCCAGTTGCAGCATGGAGGCTGATGGGCCTTCTGACACACACAGCCCGCTACCCTGGAGCTTGGGCTGTGGGGCGAATGYCCCCAGCTCTGCTGCCCYCTGCGGTGGCCATTGCTGCGGGGCCACCTCCCGCCTGGGCTGCTCTGCTGGTTGGGCTGGCGAGAGGGCAGGGCAGCTGGGGAGGGCTGGGCAGGGGCTGGGCTGCGCTACAGAGGGTCAGTGTTGGCCGAGCTGCGTGGACAGGCAGGGGGAGGACACGCAGCAGTGGTTGTGGCGCAGAGCTCTGGTGCTGTGTGCTCACCAGGACACATGGGTGACATCAGCACACTCCATACAGGCCAGGAAACACCAGTGCACACCTGTACAGACCACCACACACCAGTACACACCAGCAGATGCCAGCTGGTACACAGAGCAGTACACACCGCTCTAAAGCTGTACACACCAGTGCACGAGTGCTCAACAGTGCACACCAGAACACACCAGTACAGGTCATTATACCCAGTGCACACCAGCAAACACCATTACACATCAGCACACACAATTATACACCAGCACACAGTAGTACACACCAGCACAAACCATTGCACTCCAGCACACACCACCCGAGACCAGTGCACACCAGCATTGACAACAATAAACACCTGTGCACACCACTACACACCTGTGCACAACAGTACACAACAACGCACACCAGAGAACAAGGGGGCACACCTGTGCAAACCATTCCACACCAGTACATAGCAGTGCACACCGGCGCTGAGCAATACACACCTGAACTCACCATTACACACTTGTACACCTGGGAACACACCAGTACACTCCTGTAGGCACTAGCAAACACAAGCACCACCAGCACACACCAGTACAGACAGGTATATGCCACTACACACCACAGCACACCAGGAAACACCAGTGCTCAACAGTGCATACCAGTACACACCAGCACACACCACTGCACACCAGTACAGACCAGCAGAGACCAGTACACACCAGCACAGAGCAGAACATACCAGTGCTTTGTAATACACACCAGGAAACCAGTGCAAATCATGACATCAAGGATACACCTGTACAGATCATTATACCCCACTGCACACCAGAACCTCACACAGTATATAAAATGGTGCATGCTAGTTTCTACTGCTTTGTACCTTTTTGCACTGGTGTGTGATGGTCTGTACTGGTGTGTACTCATGTTCTCATCTGTACTGGGATATACTGGTGTGTGCTGGTGTGCACTGGTGTTCACTGGACTGTACTGCTGTCTGCTGGAGTTCATTGGTTTGTGGTGGTGTCTACTGGTGTGTATTGGTGTGCACTGGCTTTTGCCTCTATGTCCTGTTTCGTGCATGGATGGGAGCTGGTAGTTCCAGCTTTGTACCAGTGAGTGCTGGTGTGTACTGCTTAATTTTAGAGTCTGGCTTAGAATTTAGGGCTACAAGAATTATTAGGGCAAGCAGTTAGGGTTATGCTTAGGTTAGGTTTTGGGTTAGCTTAAGGTAGGGGTTGGGTTATGGTCACTGTTACAGTTATGGTTTAGGGTACCGGTCAGGGTTGGGGTTAAGATTAGGGTATATGTTTAGGCTTAGAGGTAAGGCTTAGGGTTGTGGTTAGGGTGAGGCTTAGACAGAGATTAGGTTGGAGCTAGTTTTAGGGTCTTTTTCCTTTCCCTCCTCCTTGCTTCTTCCTCACTCGTTCCACCTCTCCCTTTTCCTCTCCCACTTCCCCACCTCCAGGCTTCTTCCTTGTCTGCTCCACCTATCTCTTTCCCTTGCCACCTTCCCCCATTCCATGCATATTCTTCACCGGCCTCCCCTCTGCCTTAGCCCTGACCCCTTTCTCCCCTTCATCCCTCTTCCTTGCCCGATCTACCTCCTCCTTTCATGGAGGAAGCTCCTTTCATCACGTGAATCCTGACCATCTCCCATAACATCCTCCTGGGGAAGCTCAGGGTTAGCTGAGTGGAAAGTGGGTTGGATTAAAGGCTGGATGCATGGCAGAGCTCAGAGGGTGGCTATATATGGGGCTGAGTGCACTCGGAGGCCTGTGGCCAGTGGTATCTCCCAGAGATCAACACTGGGGCCGGTGCTGTACAACTTGTTCATCAGTGACCTGAACGAGGGCACAGAGTGCAGCCTCAGCAAGTTTGCAGACGATCCCAAACTGGGTTGAGTGGCCGACACTCCAGAGGGCTGTGATGCCATTCAGAGGGACATGGACAGGCTGGAGAGGCAGGCAGAGAGGAAATTCATGGGTTCAGCAAAGACAAGTGCAGGGTCCTACACCTGGGGAGGAAAAATCCCAGGCACCAGCACAGATTAGGGACT
>NW_020456119.1:9634-11637 GCF_003342845.1 Nothoprocta perdicaria
CTTCTCTCCTCTGCTGTGCGCAGCAGCAGGCAGTGCCCGCAGCCCTGCTGCTCTTGGCACAGCAGCTGCTCCTGCACACAGTGTCTCTGGGCAGGACTCACAGGTTGTCACGAGCTGCCTCCGTGCCAGGAGCCTAGCCCCACTCAGGAGCAGAGGCCCAGCTGAACTCACCAATTGCCCTATCCCTTGTGTTCACTTCTCCTGGGATATGGGTATGAAGGAAACTAAAAGAATCACACCTGTGGTCCTGTCCTAATGAGTAGAGTGAGAAGGATTCCAAAATTGCAGTCTATTTCCTCAGAGGATGACTATCTCTGCAAGTTAGAAATGTCCCACTCTGGAAGGCCCTAATTCAGAAACCCCTCCTAGGCAGCACACTCAGAAAGGGGCAAAAAGGGGCTCATGGATCCAGATGAGTCAGTCCGGGCATTCCATGCTGGTTCACAATTCCCTGCTATAGGATGGCTTTCTCATTCGTCCAGTCACCTCCACAAACACACAGAAGGTGGGATGCTGCTCACTCGCGCAGAAGTGTGCAGAGCCCTGACATGTGCATGGGAGCTCCTTCTCTAAGCTCCCCTTGTAATCACTGGTGATGGAGGGTGCGAGTCAGTGGACAACACCCAAACACCTGCTTKAASAGACAGAGGAGACACCACAAAGTTGCCTCTGTTTGCTTGCTCTGATGGAGYAAATGTGAGACCAACATCCTCATGGATCTTCAGGAGAAAGTCACGKGGGGAACGCTTTTGTCCATCTTAAATGACCCCACATGCCTTCCACTTCTATGTAGAACACCTTGTAGTATTAAAAAAGAAGCCCTGGCAGACTACTGCAGTGCAAAATGTTAATATGATGCAGTGCTGACTTTTGATTCAGTATCATAGAAATAGGCCGCAGGGCCAAGGGAGATGCCTGCTTTGTCCACCATAACCACATGTCTCCTCTAGGACACACACAACATGGAATCTGTGGGAAACCATGTCCATTTGGAGTGGTTCTGGGCAAGAGACCCAGACCATCTGAGGCTTCCTACTAATGCCCAAATAACTGGATCCCACCACTGCCTTTAGGCCAAGTCCATCCCAAGCTGTGCATGCTTCATAAAGGGGAGAGGCACATCACACCAAGGGCTCTGCTCTGCTCTCTGCACTCAGAAACCCTTCTATCTCTGCTGTTCCTCATTGTCTACTTTCCTAACCCGAGCATATTAACAGGGAGGCTAATGGTGGTCTCAGGACATCAGAATCATGGGCTGTCCAGGCCAAGGGACATCTTTACTGTGTAACTTGTCCTTCCTGCAGATTGGTTCAAGAAATATTTAACAKGCCCAGTGGTACCACAGAGTCATCTCACTCAGCAAATGCTTACGTGTCATTCCTGCATGGCCACCGCTGCTTCTTCCAGGTCTCAGGCACTGCAGATTTTGCTCCATTAGTGGAAACCTCCTTTCAGTACTTCCTGAACCAATCTGTACTTACTGCACCAGTACAGGTTAGGGGTCTGACCTGATGGAAAGCAGCTCTGTTGAGAGGGACTTGGAAATCATGCTGACAACAAGGTGACCATGTGCCATCAATGTGCCCTTGTGGCCAAGAAGGCCAATGGGATCCTGGCCTGCATTAGGAGGAGGATGGCAAGCAGGTTGAGGGAAGGGAACTTGATGTTTTACTCAACTCTGGTGAGGCCACATCTGGAATATCGAGTGCAGTTCTGGGCTCTCCAGTGCAATGAGGACGTGGAACTTGTAGAAAGGGTAGAGCATAGAGTGACCAAGATGATTGAAGGAATGCAGAATCTATTGCATGAAGAAAGACTAAGCAAGCTCAGCCTTTTTAGTGTGTAGATGAGAAAATTGAGAGAGGATATGATGAATATGTACAAATACCTGAGGGGAGAATGTAAAGATGATGGGACAAGACTCTTCTTAGTGGTGGCCAGAGACAGAAAAAGGGG
Source organism: Nothoprocta perdicaria (assembly GCF_003342845.1). NCBI lineage: Eukaryota > Metazoa > Chordata > Aves > Tinamiformes > Tinamidae > Nothoprocta > Nothoprocta perdicaria. The sequence continues at coordinate 11,591 of NW_020456119.1, forward strand.
TAAAGGTTCTAAATCAAAGCACAGGGAGTTCCATCTCCATATGAGGA
>NW_020456119.1:12867-14379 GCF_003342845.1 Nothoprocta perdicaria
GAACTTCTGTCCTGTGAGGGTGAGAGGGTCCTTGACCAGGCTGCCCAGACAGCTTGTACATTCTTCTTCTCTGGAGATCTTCCAAACCTGTCTAGATGACACCCTGTGTGACGTGCCCATTTGATCAGGGTGGTTCGACTAGGGGTCCCTTCCAAACTCAACCATTCCGTGATTCTGTGATTCCGTGATTCCCTCCTCTTKWTTAACAAGCTAATTTTCTGTATGGCTACARAGCTCCACAGGTGTCAGTCCCTCCACTGGGCACCCTCAGCAAACCCTCCCATCCYYGAMGYTGCTGCTGGCCCCTCAGMGGCTGTGGAAGCAGTGACCTCAGCACCAGCACCCCAACGTCAGCCTCCTGCTGGCCCAGCAGCTCCTGAGACAGCAGGGACCTCGCACACGCACAGCCCAGCGGGGGMTGCTGCTGCCACGGGCTGCAGGGACACCAGGTTCCTCRGCAGAACCACCCCATCCAGGGAGGTGCTGCTGATGTCACAACCATCTGCCTGGCATGGCCAATCAGGGACTGCAGCAGCAGTGACCTCACCAGCTGACAGCCACGTGCCAGCACAGAGCACAGACTCATGTCTATCTAGAGCATCAGGCAGGTGCAGAATCTTCTGSGMCATCTGACATCTCACTGCCCGTTAGTCCCTACAGCTCCATTCATATAGACCCTTGCAGATCCAGGCATTGCAAAGACCTACCATAACTCACTGCAGACATTTGAGTTCATGCAATGACAACAGGTCTACTTGGCCATGCCACATGCATGGGGTGTCTAGCACAACCACCATGCTTCTAGMATATTCAAGAGAAAAGCAAGAGCAAAATCAGGTCTTTCAGAAGTGCTTGCTGGCCCAACACCCTAGGACACCTCAGTTTTCACACCTGCTCCCCAAAATTGATCTCCAGCACAGCCTTCAGGTAAAGAATCCCTTGAAGGGAGATAACAGCTCCCTTCATATGAGCAGCCAAACTGCTACTAAGGCAGCCTCATGGGTATCTGGCCTTATTCACGTGMACATACAGGGGACATATGGCCTTATCCCTTGTAACACACAGGCCCTTCTCTTGCRGCCAGTCCTCAGTTCCTCATGGACTAAGCTGTCCTCATAGACAAGGTTATATTATTCCTCATACTATGGGTCTGCCAGGAGATTTCCCTGGGAGAAGCAGCATGAAAAAAATGGAATAGCCCTCAAAATATCCTGAAAACTGGCAATTTCACACTAGACATTAGGATGAGGAAACATGACTTGAAGACTAATGCTGTGGTGCAACAGGCCACCCAGCAGGAGGCCAGGATCATCCCTTGGCTTTGTGCTAAAAGGAACAATCTGTSGGGATGGAGAGACATCGTGGCAGGGAAGGAGATCCCGCATGAGAGCCAAGTGAGGGGACAGGCTGAGCGTTTACAGGCTGCACGGGCACAGCCGCAGGGAGGAGCCAGCACAGGACGGGCTCTGCTGGGGACAGCCAAGGGCACTGCCAAAGCCCACACACCCCAAA
>NW_020456120.1:0-1029 GCF_003342845.1 Nothoprocta perdicaria
GGAACTGCCTTGTTGGTGCATGTTCACAGTGGTAGTGTGTAGAGTGTGACAGTGAGGTACTGGAATGGTGATTGCTCAGCCACTGTGTGCGGCACTTGCAGTTCTGGTTGTGTTTTTGCTTGGTTGCAGATTCAGAGCAGTGTTCTGAACAGGGCCTGAGGAGATCGAGGAAGAAAGGGTTGTGCCYTAATAAGAAGGTGAGCTGGACGGTTGCTGTTGCGAGGGGAGTGTTGTGATCGGTGGGTCCCCTGATGAGTTTTTGCTTTGTGAGTGCAAGTGTGGAGGAATGTGACAAGCAGCTTGGTCATGTCTCTGGCAAGCACRGTGASGTGASTGTCGCTCCATGAGAGGAATTGGAGCGTAGGGTGAGTGTCTTGCTGCTGCCATCCCCGTTGTCCACTGCTGTTCTGCTTCTATGGATGCTGTGGCATCTTCCTCATGGTGACAGAGCCCGGCAGTCAGCAGGGGCAAGCAGAGCAGGTAAAGGCGCGGGAGCGAACACTCCATAGGAATGGGCTGCGGTCTTGCTCGCATCACTGCAGAACGTGATTTCCCCATCTTTGCAGAATCTTTCAACGAGTTGAGGAGAGGAGCAGTTGGAGCGCTGACAAAAGCCTCAGTGGGTGAGAGAAGGAGAGGCTGTTGCGCTCGTAAGTTCTTGCGCATCATGCACTGTTGAGCTGTCTCTCAGTAATATCTTGCCTTCTGCTCTGTTCAGGCTTTTCCCAATGATGTCTGAGTCCTTCAGGTGTGCAGACTGTGTTGYATCTTGTGGGCTTGATGAGCGTGGCCTGGCAAGCGGCAGGGTGCCAGCGAGCAGAGCATCCATGGCGCTTTGGAGGTGGCTCTTTTAGCGGCTGAGGCCGTAGCTGACTGGCACAGAGGTGACTGCCTGCCTTTTGTTTCGGCAGCTGAGAAAAACCATGGGTAGCTCGAAGAGAGTGCAGCTGCCTTTGAAGATGCACCATGAAGAGGAATGGAGACCTAGAGTACTGCAGACGCTTAGCTGATGGCAAAGCGTGTTGGGGG
>NW_020456120.1:3314-5647 GCF_003342845.1 Nothoprocta perdicaria
ATGGGCTGCAAAATTTTTCTTGCCACCAGCTTCGGAGAATTTGCTTTTCCAGGTAAAACCTGGCTACGTACATACCTACTCAATAGCAGGGATGGAGCCTTTGGTATTCTTATTATTTAAGCAGTAATAAAACAAGGCTCATACACTAATGCTTAGGAAAAAAAATCCATTCTGAAAAGCAAACAAAGCCTCTTGAACATGTCAAAACCACAGAASTGCAGGTGTAAGGGCAGCATGCATGCACTCTGCATTGTGCAGCACTCCCTGCTACCCTCCTGTGCCTAAAAATCAGTACCGCAATAGCTGGGGTGGGGAGGTGGGATGCGTATGCACAGAATGCTTTGTATGCTGCTGCTCTCCACTATTGAAATAGCTCTCCTGAAAAGGTAAGGAGAAGCACGTGCACTTAGCGCTCCCCGGTGCTCACTGCTTCACTTGAAGATCAGAGAAGCAGAAGTGTGGCYGTAAGCCCAGGTTCCCCAGTGTCCTCCAGCAGTTTGCCGGTGTCAACACACCACTGTCAGCTGCAACTCTCTGACATTTCAGTAATCTTCAAGAGATCTTCAGAGACTTTCAAGACCGTCAAGTCCAACTGTAAGCCTTTTAATGCCATGCTTGTTAAATCGGTCTCATCTACACATTTCTTGAATGCTGGCAGGGACGGTGACTCCACCACTTTGCTAGGCAGCCTATTCCCAGCTTTAACTCCTCTTTTCATTTAGATTTTTTTCCTAACTTTGAATCTTCCCTGTCACAACTTGAGGCCACTGTTTGTCTCACCTGCTCCCTCCCTCTCCTTCCACCTCTGGCTTCCGCTCGGTCCCCTCTTGGTGGCATCAGCATGGTGGCTTTGGTTCCATCTCACGCAGCACTGCACTGGGGTCTTGTGGGGCAGCAGTTGGCACATGCACGGCCCCAGACAGGAGCACGGTGGAGGAGTGTGGTGAGGGGATCTGCGGCCCTTTGGGTGGTTGCGTTCCTTGGGCTGTGGCCTGCCGGTGGGGCTTTTGCTGTGTGCAGGTGGCAGCGCAGGGCTTGGCCTGGCATGGATTTGGCGCTGTCTCTGCCCGTGCCCGGAGTGTGGAGTCACGTCTGCTGGAGCGCGGAGCTGAATTGCCCTTTTTCTGTGCATCTGTTTAGGGTGCCAGTTCTTGCTCAGAGTGGTTGCACTCACTGCTGCGGAGGCRGGGATGAGCTAGCAGTAGGAGAAAGTGGCCTTGGTGCTCCACATCTGTGAGACGGGCAGCTCCTGCTGCGACAGCCAGAGCTGAGAAGGCTGGTGAGCCCCGAGGAAGCGGTGAAGCTCAGGACTGAAACGGATAAGGTTGACTGGCTCTGCTGGAACAAGGGNAACCCCAGAGATGCAGTGGAAACGGGACGTGCCTGCTCATTCTGACCGTTAGCAGCGGAGGGTCAGGGTCCTATTGATCCCTGGCAGTGGCAAACCCAGCGTGGGCTGCAAAATTTTTCTTGCCACCAGCTTYGGAGAATTTGCTTTTCCAGGTAAAACCTGGCTACGTACATACCTATTCAAGAGCAGGGATGGAGCCTTTGGTATTCTTATTATTTAAGCAGTAATAAAACAAGGCTCATACACTAATGCTTAGGAAAAAAAAATCCATTCTGAAAAGCAAACAAAGCCTCTTGAACATGTCAAAACCACAGAAGTGCAGGTGTAAGGGCAGCATGCATGCGCTCTGCATTGTGCAGCACTCCCTGCTACCCTCCTGTGCCTAAAAATCAGTACTGCAATAGCTGGGGTGGGGAGGCGGGGTGCGTATGCACAGAATGCTTTGCATGCTGCTGCTCTCCACTATTGAAATAGCTCTCCTGAAAAGGTAAGGAGAAGCACGTGCAAATAGCGCTCCCCGGTGCTCACTGCTTCACTTGAAGATCAGAGAAGCAGAAGTGTGGCCGTAAGCCCGGGTTCCCCAGTGTCCTCCAGCAGTTTGCCGGTGTCAACACACCACTGTCAGCTGCTACTCTCTGACATTTCAGTAATCTTCAAGAGATCTTCAGAGACTTTCAAGACCGTCAAGTCCAACTGTAAGCCTTTTAATGCCATGCTYGTTAAAYCGGTCTCATCTAYACATTTCTTGAACGCTGGCAGGGACGGTGACTCCACCACTTTGCTAGGCAGCCTATTCCCAGCTTTAACTCCTCTTTTCATTTAGATTTTTTCCTAACTTTGAATCTCCCCTGTCACAACTTGAGGCCACTGTTGGTCTCACCTGCTCCCTCCCTCTCCTTCCACCTCTGGCCTCCGCTCGGTCCCCTCTTGGTGGCATCAGCATGGTGGCTTTGGTTCCATCTCACGCGGCACTGCACTGGGG
>NW_020456120.1:6807-8002 GCF_003342845.1 Nothoprocta perdicaria
ACACATCTGCCTGGCAGGAATATTAGAGTTGCTGCATCCAAAAGGTGAGGGCTTGGAAAGAGGTGGCCAACCCAAGTGCTATTCTTTTCACTCTCTATTTATTCCTCTCTCCCTAATTCTTCTCTCTTTCCCCAGACTGTAACCCTATTTTCTTCTCTCTCCATAATAATTGTTTTTCACACTCGTTATAATAATTCCTTTTTGTGTTCCCCTGCTCTCTCCTTGTAATAACTTTCTCTGCAATAATTCCTTCTTGCGTGATCCATAAAAATTCTTCTGTGCTCCCCCTTTCTCTCCCCAAAATGATTCTTTCTTGCCCTCAACAATAATTCTTGCTCTACGTAAAAATTTTCCCATGCCCTCCGCAACCACTTCTCCTCGCACGCTCCGCCATACTTATTTCCCACACTCCACCGGACTTCTTTCCTGTGTGCCCTGTCGCACTCCTCRCAATAATTCCTCTTCCTCTCTCTCTCTCTCTCTGCAATAATTCCCCTGTGCTCCAACTTTCTGTCCCAGCAATAATTCTTTTTTGCTATCTGCTATGCTTATTCCGCACATTCCAAAAATTTGTTTTCTGTGCACTCCACAATGATTCTTCATTACCCCCTTMTCTCCCCAAAATWACTCTYCMAAACTTTCCATGATAAATCCTTCTTCCTCCTCCTTTCTCTCTTCGTAATAATTCCTACTCATATGCTCTGCAATAATATATWTTTTTTTTGCATCCCCTTTTTTCCCTGTAGGAATTGTTACTTTCGGCAGCATTTCATTTCTACGTGCAATTATACCTGATTCCCGCTCTCCATGTAAATTCTCTTTGACACTCCATAAAACTCTTTCCTGCATTCTCTGAAATAACTTGACTCTGCTCCTCTTTTGGCGCTACGTAATAACTCTTTAGAAAATAGAATCCATATAGAATTAATGAATATACATGAAAACAGAATAATAATTCTATTTTGCTCATCCTAATACTTCTGTCCTTCTTCCACTAATAGTTCTTTTTTTTTACCCTCTAAAAATTCCCTTTCTCTCCCCCTTAACATTTAATTTTCCTCCAGCCAATAATTCTCTACCAATGCCCCTCATACTTCTCTTCCTCTTGAGGTAAAAATTCTCCTCTTGAGGTAAAAATTCTTCTCTTCCTTTTCTCTTCCTTATTGTTGAGGTAAAAAAATTCTTCCCTTATTTT
>NW_020456120.1:9177-11534 GCF_003342845.1 Nothoprocta perdicaria
ATTCTCTTCCTCTCCGACTAATACTTCTCTTCCTCTTCCCGTAATAATTTGCTTACTCTTTCGCTAAGAATTCCCTTCCTCTCCGACTACTAATTTTATTCCTCTTTTCGCAATAATTGACTTGCCTACCACATAAGAATTCTCTTTTTTGTGCCCCTAACCATTCTCTCCCTATCCAGCGAATACATCTCTTCTTCTTCTGGTAATACTTATCTTTCAGTTTTCCTCAGAATTCTACTCTTCTCCCGCTAATAACTTTATTCCTATCCGTCTAATACTTCCATGGCACGCCACGTAATATTTCTCTTTGTATTACCCCAGCTATTCTCTTACTCTCTGGCTTCTTGAGGGAATATTCTTGAGGGAATAATATTCTTCTTTCCCTCAGAATTCTTCACCTCTCCCACAAATAATTTTATTGCTACTCTTGCAATCATTGTCTTGCACACCACATAAAAATTGTCTTTTGATGGCCTTAGTCGTGCCCTTCCTCTTCCGCTAATGGTCTCTTCTTCTTCTTGCGGGGGTTTTAGTCTTCCTCTTTCCATCAGATTTCTCCTTCTCTCCTGTTAATAATTTAATTCTTATTCTCCCAATAATGGCCTTGCACACCACGTATTATTTCTCTTTTTATTCCCCAAATAATTCCCCACCTCTGTAGCTAATCTTTCTCTTCTCCCTCCGGGAATAATTCTCTTCCTCTTTCCCCCGGAAATCSCCTCTTCTCTCTCTCATAAGTTTATTCCTATCCTCCGTATAATTCTCTTGGACGACCCCTATCTATTTTCTTTGTATTCCCCTGGGTATTCTCTTCCTCTCCAGCTAGTAGATCTCTTCTTCTGCCCCTCACAATTTTCTTCCCAGTTCCCCCCAAATTCTCTTTTCATACCTCATAAACTTTTTACTCCTATGCTGGCAATAATTCTCTTGCACACCAGCTAATAATTCCCTTTTTCTTCCCCTCATGGTTCCCTTCCTGTCCGCCTAAGACTTCTCTTCTTCTTCCAGTAATACTTCTCTCCCTCTTCCTGTCAAAATTCCCCTTCTCTCCTGTTAAATATTTGTATTCTTATTTTCCCAATAATTCCTTAGCTTGACACACAACAATTTCCTTGATTTTCCTCTCCTTATTCTCTTCCTCTCCAGCGAATACTTTTCTTCTTCCCAAAATATGTTTCTTCCTATTTCACTTAGGATTTCCTTCCTCTCTGGCTAATGATTTTATGCCTCTTTTTGCAATAAATAACTTGGCAACAACACAGTAGTTCTCTTTTTGTGCCCCCAACAATTCCCTCCCTATCTGGCAAATACTTCTCCTCTTCTTCCCAAAATAATTATCTTCTTGTTTTCTTCATAATTCTACTCTTCTCCTGCTAATTATTTTATTCCTGTTCTCCTTATAATTCTCTTGCATGCCACCTAATGTTTCTCTTTGTATTTGCCCAGCTATTCTCTTACTCTCTGGCTATTCCTACTCTTCTCCTGGAGGGAATAATATTCCTATTAATTCCCTCGGAATTCCTCAACACTCTCGTGAATATTGTTATTGCTATTCTTGCAATCATTCTCTTGAATGCCACATAATAATTGTCTTTTCATGGCCTTAGTTGTGCCCTTCCTCTTCCGCTTATGGTCTCTTCTTCTTGCAGGGGTTTTAGTCKTCTTCTTTCCATCAGATTTCCCCTTCTCTCCTGTTATTAATATTACTCTCCCTCTCCCAATAATTGGCTTGCACACCACGTATTCAGTCTCTTTTTATTTCTCTCATCTTTCACCACCTCTCTAGCTAACCTTTTTTTCTCCCTCTGGTAATAATTCTCTTCCTGTTTCCCCCGGAAATCCCCTCTTCTCCTGCTCGTAAGTTTATTCCTATCCTCCGTATAATTCTCTTGGACAACCCCTATCTATTTTCTTTGTATTCCCCTGGGTATTCTCTTCCTCTACGGGTAACAGATCTCTTCTTCTGCCCCTCACAATGTTCTTCCCAGTTCTCCCCAAATTCTCTTTTCTTACCTCATAGATTTTTACTCCTATGCTGGCAATAATTCTCTTGCAGGCTGTCACAGAATGAGCGGTGGCAGGGGCGAGTGACAAAATGCACTTCACTCAAATAGAGAACTAACAATATGATTTATTAGCATAATAATGATTTCACGAGATTCTATGGCAAGATCGCTCTATTATTTACTACATGGAGGCACAAGATAATACAGRATTATCTTGGGATACCCTCCTGTTGGGTCACGAGGTTCAGATTAGACCCCCTTGCTTTCCAGGCTCCTTCTGAGAGGAGTCTGGGTGCGGCTGAATCCAATCCTAGTCCCAGACCTGGTCAACGGTTTATGACTGAGGGTGCT
>NW_020456120.1:13594-15035 GCF_003342845.1 Nothoprocta perdicaria
TTCTCCTTGAGGGAATGATATTCTTCTTCTTTCCCTCAGAATTCCTCACCTCTCTCGTGAATATTGGTATTGCTATTCTTGCAATCATTCTCTTGCACGCCACATAATATTTGCCTTTTGATGGCCTTAGTCATGCCCTTCCTCTTCCCCTAATGGTCTCTTCTTTCAGGGGTTTTACTCTTCCCCTTTCCGTCAGATTTCCCCTTCTCTCCTGTTAATAATCTTATTCTCCCCAATAATTGCCTTGCACACCACGTATTCAGTCTCTTTTTATTTCTCTCATCTTTCACCACCTCTCTAGCTAATCTTTCTCTTCTCCCTCCGGGAATAATTCTCTTCCTCTTTCCCCCGGAAATCCCCTCTTCTCCCGCTCATATGTTTATTCATATTCTCCCTATAATTCTCTTGGATGACCCCTATCTATTTTCTTTGTATTCCCCTGGTTATTCTCTTCCTCTCCGGCTAGTAGATCTCTTCTTCTGCCCCTCACAATTTTCTTCCCAGTTCCCCCCAAATTCTCTTTTCTTACCTCATAGATTTTKACTCCTATGCTGGCAATAATTCTCTTGCACGCCACCTAATAGTTCTCTTTTTATTCCCCTCACTGTTCCCTTCCTGTCCGCCTAATACCTCCCTTATTCTTCCAGTAATATTTATCTCCCTCTCCCTGTCAAAATTCCCCTTCTCTCCTGTTAATATTTGTATTCTTATTTTCCCAATAGTTCCTTTGCATGACACACAACAATTTTCTTGACGTTCCTCTCATTATTCTCTTCCTCTCCAGCGAATACTTCTCTTCTTCTTCCCGAAATATGTTTCTTCCTATTTCACTTAGRATTTCCTTCCTCTCTGGMTAATAATTTTATTCCTCTTTTTGCAATAAATAACTTSGCAACAACAYAGTAGTTCTCTTTTTGTGCAACCAACAATTCCCTCCCTATCCAGCAAATTCTTCTCTTCTTCCCGAACTATTTATCTTCTTTTTTTTCATCAGAATTCTACTCTTCTCCCACTAATATTTTTTACTTCTGTTCTTCTAATAATTCACTTGCATGCCACGCAATATTTCTCGTCGTTCTTTCTCAGCTATTCTCTTACTCTCTGGCTATTCCTACTCTTCTCCTTGAGGTAATAATATTCTTCTTCTTTCCCTCATAAATCTTCTACTCTCCCCCTAGTAATTTTATTTTTATTCTTGCAATCAGTGCCTTGCATGGCATATAATAAATGTCATTTGATGGCYTTAGTCATGCTCTTCTTCCGCTAATGGTCTCCTCTTCTTGCAGGGATTTTTGTCTTCCYCTTTCCGTCAGATTTCTCCTTGTCTCCTGTTAATAATTTTAATCTTATTCTCCCAATAATTTCCTGGTACACCTCGCATTAATTCTCTTTTTATTCTCCAAATCTTTCCCCACCACTCTAGCTAATCTTTCTCCTCTTC
>NW_020456121.1:0-677 GCF_003342845.1 Nothoprocta perdicaria
AACCCTAGCCCTAACCCTAACCCTAGCCCACAATCTAGAGCCCAAACGCAGTAGTGTTCACTAAACACCAAATATGCTCTTGAACCARTCTGCATACGGCCCTACATTTCCTTTGGCAAGGCCGTTCCAACCATACTCATCATGGGGCTCCAGGCTTCTTAGCTCTCTTAACCCTAACCCTAGCCCTAGCCCTAAGTCCAGCACACAAACTAGAGACCACCAGCAGTACTTCTCACTAAACACCAAATATGCTCCAAGAASSAATCTSSATAYGGCCCTACATTTCCTTTGGGAAGACCTTTCAAACCACACTCATCATGGGGCTCCAGGCTTCTTAGCTCTATTAAACCTAACCCTAGCCCTAACCCTAACCCTAGCCCACAAGCCAGAGACCACCAGCAGGAGTGTTCACAAAACATGCTCCGAGAACCAATTTTGATGCGGCCCTACATTTCCTTTGGGAAGCCCTTTTGAATTCAACTCCCCATGGCACTCCACGCTTCCTCTCTCTCTTAACCCTAACCCTAGCCCTAACCCTAACCCTAGCCCACAAACTGGAGACCACCAAGAGTACTTCTCACTAAACACCAAATATGCTCCGAGAACCAATCTCAATATAGCCCTACATTTCCTTTGGGAAGTCCTTTCAAACCACACTCATCATGGAACTCCACGCT